>NC_043005.1:59404307-59414307 GCF_006345805.1 Octopus sinensis | reverse complement strand
GCGTGACTTTTTTTCCTACGTACTACATCAACGTCAAGTCTCCCATTGCTGGTTTGACAGTTTACGAACGTCTCCATTTCGATTTTAGTGTATGCATACTTTAATGAAATACATATTTATGCCTCAAAAGGCTAGGATTTTTTAAAATATTTTATCTGAAGCATGGACAACAATTTAATCATTTTATCGGTTGACAAATAATGGCATTTAGATATTAAATATTTAAGTTCACTTACTGCATATGTTTTACTTTCCAGAGGAGAGAAAATCCATTCCAAAATTGCTGTTCCACCTGGTTCGATCTCACCCGTGGGATTATTGCAGACAAGTATTGGATAATTAAAGTTTAGCTATAAGGAAAGAAAAATGGAAAATATTGAATATGACGAAACGGTTATTAAGAGTAGACTCGGTATTTATAGTTTAATGCAAGAGTTCATAAATTCATTCGAGATCCTCGAATGATGGAGAAGGGAATAACCTAAATTCTCGGGCTCTTGTTATTAAGCGGAATGAGTAAGAAAGAAATCGTGAGGTTGTTCATATGCGTGTATGTAATTTGTGTGTGTGTGTGGAGGGTGTATAAATCCCAAGATATTAGAGTTCATAATTATAAAACGTTGAATTATTCTCAAACCAATGTCTGACCAGCTTATCGTTCAGGCATAAAAATCCACATTGAGTGCAATAGGAACAAAAAAATGTTCTTTGTCTTTCTCTCCATATACTTCTTCGTTTTGTTTTTTATTATTATTTGCTGATCTAAATGTGAAAGATTAAATAAAAATGTATGGATTTCTTTATCAGGGCATAAAGCCCCAAACACAGAGGGGACACCACAAGGACAGAAAAGACCACAGTGGGGATATAAAACAAAACGAATGAGAATGAATGTTATATAAAAATGGGAAAAATGAAATGGCTGCATGGGCCTCACTCCCATGCAGTACCATTTGAACGTTTATACACGCTATTTACAATCGTTCTATTTTTCAATTGTTTTTTTCTTAATCATCTTTTTTTTTATTTTCTTCGAAACACCTTTACTTTTTTCTTTCTTTTTTTTTTCCTTTTTCTTTCAACAAAACAAGTTTACTTACTCTTGTTTCGCATTTTAATATCTCATGTAAGGTTCCACGTCTTTGAGTTCAACTGCGGGTGGCAGTTCGTCGAACTCCACCGACACTCCGGCTGGGTCAATTTTGTCTCCGCACAAGTCTCTCAATCTCTTGTATGTATCTTTGTCAACTAAAATGGCCTTTATATTTTCAGAATACATATCCGTAGGCAACCTTACCCTTATGATATGCTTGAATTTTACGATTTTACTTTCCGTCTCTTGGTTTTTTCATATGTTACAAAGTTCCATTTATCTTCTTCTCTTCTTGGTAAAGATTAAATAAAAATGTATAGTGACGGTCAACATACCATGCCATGATCTCATTTCAAATCTGGCCTTTTATCGTCTTTCTCTTCCGTCAAACTTTACTCGATATATTATAGACTAGTAGAATATTTGAGCCGATATATTCCTGAAATGTCTGAATCTTGTGTTCAAGTCTATTATTATTTGCGGCTTTATTGTAGTGTATTCTTCACTCCTCACAAGCGCTTTCAATTTGATCCAGGTTGTTGATACACGAAAATCTGTTATTTCTCACACATTTTAAAACTACATTCAGACTTTGTAAGTTAAGAAGCGAATTTTGGTTTTCACCTGCTAAGTTTTTGAGTAGTATTTTCTGTCTTGTAAAACTAATACACGGACATACAATTGTTTCTCATATAAGGACATAACGTCACAAACAAATTGATTCCAAAATATCATTTTATTAATTAGTTTAGACTTTATTTATTTTACTTTTTTACCGTTTAGTCAGGAATGGAACAGCATTCACCGAGGCCCTTTATTTCAGGATCTCTGAAAATGATGGATAAAAGGAAGAAGGTTTTTTTCACAAACTGAAAGCCTGACTCGACTGCCTGTAATAGATTCCGCACTGCTTACACATCCAATGACTGATGAGTGTTAAAAGGATTCAAACTATTTACCCAAGAACTATCGACAAAAAAGTTTTCAAGTTGGTACCCCAGCATTGCTGCAGTTTAATAACTACAACAAGTAAAAATAAAAAAGAAATTCTGGCGTCAGTAGGTTCAACTAAAGTGCTGGAATAAATATGGAAGGCATTTTATTCAATACTGTAATAATTCTACCACTTTACCATCCGTAATCAGAAACTTAATCTATTGATCCACCGAAAGGTTCAAACGAGTAGTTTACCTTGGTAAGATTTAAAATTTAAGCAAACAGAGCTGGAACAAATAATTCTAAATATTTTTCACACTCCCTAATAACACTGTAATTCACCTCCCCTTAAACGGGTATGAGCCATGTATTTAGTGTTCGGTTTAAAATTTTGTACGTTGACATCTAGAGGAAAACATTGGTAGTGAAAAAATAGGATAAATATCCAAAAAATAGGATAAATTTGTTAGATTATTTAGAGCAGTATCTCTTGTTGGTAGGCAGTAGAAACGACAACAAACCGAGAAAGAGGTGCAGCAAGTTTTAGTCGAGGTGATATACACTTTTTTTTGTTCAATAAAGCAGAGGTTAAGTAATATTGGTAGAATAGTTGAGAGAAGAGATGTAAAACAAAGTTAGCGTGCTGATGAATTAATTTTGTACAATAAGTGCAATGATTTTCTTTTGAGAGGGAATATAGTCTAAAACATTTGTGTTAGCATTACGTGTATCATACTAGATGCTAGATACATACTAGATATGTGAGCAATATTCCAATGCTTTGCTGTTGGCCCACAACTAAGTTTGGAGTATTCTCTGACCCTTATAGTTTTGGCAATATCACATGTAGAGTGAGGACTTCATGAGAGTTAGTAAGATATTATGAGATCTAGTGTGTTCGATCATGCATTCGGTAAAACTAATAAAAGATTTCCTAAGGACAGCTCTGGGAATATGCGGATTAATAAACATCTTATCAACAAGAGCAAGATGGCAGATCCAGCTGAATAACTCTGAAATATCAGCACACAAATAGCATTAGTTGGATAAACTCCATAACGTTAATTTGTAAAACTAACTCATCCGTAAATCTGTGTAACATGTCAAAACTTGGAAGTCTTTATATCCCTCAAGGTACCGTACAATGTCTCTTAAACAACTGATACATCCTTAATTATCGCTCTTAATATGAAACCAAGAAATGCATTAGCCCGAAAGGAGGCTAGTTTACGTTACTGTTGGTAACAAAATCACTGGAATCTCAAAGGCAAATCCTCCTCTTTCAGAAGTAAATAAGTACAGTACGAAGCTACAACTCATGAATATAAGCATCGAAGTTAGTGCATGCATGGGGTAACTGAGAAATAATTCAACTCAGCCAAAGTTCACTGAAACCACATCTCAGTGGTATCTTACAGAAAGGGAAGGATGCTAAATTATTCAGTCCTACATAAACCCTTGACTGAACAAGATTGTTATAATTAGAATGTATTTGATCACAGAACTGTTTGAACAATGTTCAAGCACGACTATCACGAAATAACCTTTCTGTTTAGTGAAGGTGAAGGTAACCTTTTCGGGTCTTGCCGACTCATAAGACCTAGTTTCCCAATTTCCATGGCGTATAATTTCCCCACTTAGACGGGACGCAGGTCCATCGCAGAATTCCTCATTTTTGCCAGCTGGGTAGACTGGAGTAATGTGAAATGAAGTGTTTTGGTCAAGGACACAACGCGTAACCCGGTTCAGGAATCGAAACCGCAATCTTATGTTCATGAGTTCAACACCCTAACCACTAAGCCACATCCCTCCACATTTTCTGTATAGTAGTTCTACATGTTAGAAATAGCAGTCAACCCTCCTTCAAATTACATAGTATAACCTTAAATATTTCAGACAATATAGTTCATGATATACAAAAAAAATGGTCATAGCTCAAATGTCTTTGATTGGCCGGTCAAGTGATAAACAACACTAATAACAACAATAAAAAGAACAATATGCTCAGTCTATCTACGTGGTCACTTGAAATGCTAATACAGCAGCCGAGGTGCACTGGAAACACTTTAACACCATAAAAGAGACGGATGCATTAAATAATATATATATATATGTGTGGGTGTGTTTGTGTGTGTGTGTGTGTATTTTCAACCACTCTACTATTCTCCCTGCCACATCTTCGGTATGTGTGTGTGTGAAATAATTACTATGAAGCATTGTGTAGAATATATTGTATAAAAGATCGTGGGTAAGACAAAAACAATGCGAAGTAAATGCAAGGTAAATCACAAGAAACAAATATATGAATTAATGTTTTTTTTTTGTGATTTGCCTTGCATTTACTTCGCATTGTTCTGGCCTTACCCACGATCCTTTATACAATATAATATATAAATTCAAATTACGATGAACGTAAACAAACGAACGAAGTTTGCTTTAGAAGTGTTGAGCTGTCTTAGAAACTTAAAGAAGAGATTTTAAACTCTCAAACGAAGGATAATACTAATAATATAGCCTGAACAAGATAAGCTATCCGTATTTTGCAGAAAAAAAGTGTTGGCGGCCGGCTATGAGATTCGAACTCACACTTCCGTGATTACGTGTCAAGGTGTTCTGAACCATGAAGCTAAAACGCCCACATCACAAATTCTGCCGTAAATTTAAGATATGTGGAAGTCTCGTTTTGTGAGACGCTATCATGCTTTAAATTCAAATTACGATGAACGAAGTTTGCTTTAGAAGCGTTGAGATGTCTTAGAAAGTTAAAGAAGTGATTTTAAATTCTCAAACGCCGGATAATGCTAATAATATAGCCTGAACAGGATAAGCTACCCCTATTTTGCAGAAAAAGTGTTGGCGGCCGGCTATGAGAATCGAACTCACACCTTCGTGATTACGCGTCGCGGTGCTCTGAACCTTTACGCGACGCGTAATCACAGATGTATAAGTTCGAGTCTCATAGCCGGCCGCCAACACTTTTTTCTGCAAAATAGGAGTAGCTTATCCTATTCAGGCTATATTATTATTATTACTATTATTATTATTACTATTATTATTATTATTATTATTACTATTATTATTATTATTACTATTATTATTATTATTATTATTATTATTATTATTATTATTATTATATGTGGAGGAATAGGTAGCACCCTTGACATTTCTAGACTATGAGCTCAGCGGCATTTTCTCAGATTCTAAATATGCTAGAAAAGATAACATCACTTGCTCTGGAAAGGAGATCGTGGCTACTCTGGGTTGTATCACTGCTTAGCAATATGATACCGATAACAGCTAGTGAACTGCACAACAAAATATAACAAACAGGAAAAAAAAAGATAGGCGTAAAATATCTTCAAATTAGCATCTACGGGAAATATATGGAATATTCTGACATGAAATCGAATCTATGGTGCTGCATACATTGTCGAGAGTAATATCCTATATTGTACATGATTTACTGTTACAAAAGGTAGATTTACGAAATACTGACATCAGTATAATTGCAATACAATTTGATAAGGAATCCTCCATGATTTATCGACGTGCTCATATTCTTTTCATTTTTTTAAAGGCACTGCATAAGCGTATTTATGTCTTTTACCGTTATATCTATGTGTGTTCTGCATGTGAATGATGTATCGGTGTATGTGTGTGTGCTTCTGTGTGTGCGTGTGTGTATGTGTGCATGTGTGTGTGTGTGTATGCGTGTGTTTTGTCCATCTGAAAGGCAAGACTCTATGCTAGTTTTATTTAACAAAAACATAATCCTAACTCCGATATGTCTTCAATCATACATGTAAACCGGAAATAAGTAAGCAAATCCAACAATATAAGCATATATATATATACATATATATGTGTGTGTGTGTGTGTGCATACATGCATACACACAAACACACACACATATATATATATATATATATAAATTTTATCGAAAACGTACGTAATTTCCGTTAGGCATATTATTTATTGAAAGTAATTCGCATACAATGTATGAAAAAAGGAATTAAAGACAGGAAAAAGTATAATTGAAAGAACTATTTCTCTATAATTAATATGTGCTACATGGTGGTGTGTAGGCCTAGGTAGTAAAATAACGGAAAATGCTCTGTAGTAAATAGTGTCGTTCGATTTCCTGAGAACAACTTTGCATTCAGCTTTCCAGTGTCGATAAATTATGACATTAGTCAATTTACGGGTGTCGATCGAATTGAGAATGTGTATGCGTGTAAATGCTTCGGATATATATCAAACATTGTCAAATTTTGGCACAAGGTTTGCAATTTCGCAGGGCGGGGGAGACACCCAGTGATCGACTGGTAATTATTTCTTCGACACTGAAATGATGAAAGGGAAAGAAGACATGGACGGAATTTGAACTTAGAACGTAAAGTCGAACGAAATACCGCTAAGCATTTTCCCGGCATGATAACAATTATGCCAGCTCACCGCCTTTTCATATACCAAATATCGATTTCAAATTTTCGGCGGATGGGTTAGTCAATGACAGCGACCGTAGTATTCAAGTGGTACATAGGATCTTTTCCTTTTCAACGGCAGTTTTCAACACAATTTCTAGTTAACTAAACACTTTTAAACTTCGTATACTGGTAGAATGTATCAAAATAAAACATTTTTTTCTCTTAGCTTTCTTGTGAAAATTGTAATTTGTACGTTTAACGTAGTTTAATTTTTCGAATTTTAACCAATCCTATGCCCTCTATTGAGCTAAAATCATTTGCTGCGTCTAAAACAGACAACCCTAAATCTTAGCCTTTCGTTTTTTTTCTTCTTAATTGTTAAATCAATTTAAGGATAAAAATTAAGAAAAAAAACGAAAGCAATGGAAAATAATTAAAATTTAACAATTAATAAAAAAAACCGAAAGGCTAAAACGAAAGCAAAAACTCAAAACGAATAATTTTAGACACACGCGTAACAATTAAATTAATTTAACAATTAAGAAAAAAAAATGAAAGGCTAAAATTTAGGGTTAGGGTTAGGTAAGTGACAGAATGTTGTCTCAGTTTTAAACGCAGCAAATGATTTTAGCTCAATAGAGGGCATAGGATTCGTTAAAATTCGAAAAATTAAACTACGTTAAACTTACAAATTACAATTTTCTCAAGAAAGCCAAGAGAAAAAAATGTTTTATTTTGACACATTCTACCAGTATACGAAGCTTAAAAGTGTTTAGTTAACTAGAAATTGTGTTGAAAACTGCCGTTCAAAAAGAAAAGATCCGGTACATATTTTATCGACCACGAATGAACAAAACCAAAGTTGAACTCTGAGGAAGACGGAGGAAATTCCCTAAGCATTGGAACGGGGGAACAAACATTCATGCCAGTTCGCCTTTTTCTACACCAAATAGTAATATAGTAAAAATGACAGAATTACTACTCCATCGGACGAAATCGCTTTCCGTATTTAGCTATTGTCCTTCATCTTCTAATTCCAAACACCACTAATGTAAGCTTTGTATTTCTCCCTTCTGGGGTCGATAAAACACAATACACGTCAGGTACTGTAATAAACTAACTGCTCCTTACGCAATTGTGGTTTTGTGGCTATTTTAGAAACAGTTATATAGAGCACACGAAAACTGTTCTCCTGGTGATTTTTCTATTAAATCATTTCAAAGCACATTGGGTCAAAGGTCATTTACAGATTTCAACGAGTTCATGCTATTCTTATCATTTGTTCGTGAAATATCGAATCAATTATCTATAATTTTACTTAGAAAGGATGATTTATAAAATTACCCAAAGTTTTATAAAAAAACGTAAAGACATACATTCTACGGGACTGATCTGCAGAATAAAGAGAAAAGGAATCTTCTGACGAACTCTTTTACGCATATCAGTCTCAGAGAAAGAATATGCTTACATTCTTATTTGACTGCCATTAGGAATGTGCTGTGTTTAAATTGATTTCAGCCCATTTGGTTTACCCTCTCTTTTCTATAATATAGGTATTGCGCATATACATGTATATAAAAATATATATATATATATATATATATATACATATATATTTCTATATATATAAAGCTAGCTAGCTAGATACATACATACATACCTACATACATACATATATACATACATGCATACATAATACATACATACATATATGTGAAGTGTGTGAACACACTAGAGGAAGTAATACTCATCAATTTAATTGGAGTTTACTTCAGTTTCACATTTAAGTTTCGTGGCTGTAGAACACGTCCACATGTCCATAATATAAGAATCTCTGCGACAGAGCTAGCTGATGATGTGAAATACAACATTCTTTAAGTATGTGGAATAAACAGTTGAAATGAAGTAGGAATTTCTGTTTTACATGTTGTTGCTGTTGTATGTGCTGTTGCTAAGTTTTTTGTTGAAACCTAATCTCAAATAGATATTAACAATGACCAAACTTCCTCTCCACTAAGTGGATCATCCACACTGTTCAGACATTGCATTATTCGACATGTATTTCTTACTTTAAATACTATAACTAGTGATTTGAGAGAGATCTAGCTGCTACTTTTACCAGATCCAGCGAGGATATGAAGTCTCTTCCATTTTCTCACGTGACACATTTTTACTGGGTCACGAACATCCATTGCAAGCCTTTACTAATTCGACATTATGTTAAAATGATAAAACAGCCTAAGAGCAGAGTCTGTAGAATGTTGGATAAACACCTAACAGGATTTGTTTTGGCTCTTTGTATTGCGAATCTAAACGTCCCTTAGGAAAAACTTTGATCTATCCTTCTGGAAGCAAAGTGTTTAGTCAAATACTGGAGCAGACCTTGATATCTCTCGTTTCGTCTTTCTCAGAAGCGCTGCATTGCACACTAGAAGAATATCGTGAGCCATTTACAAAACCTCTTTCCTCTCTGAGAGGAAGAGGTAAAATGTAACTCTGGGGCTATGGAAGGATACAGTGCACATGAATTTGATCATGTTTGAAAAACACTTATTCAAAGTGGCACAACATCCTAAATTTGTACATGAAATATAGAAACAAATGAATAGATAACAGTCGTTATTCATAGAATTAAAAACCGGCATTCATTCTTGAGGTTTGAACTCCAAATGTAATGAATTGAACTCAACGTTCGCTTCCATTTTTCCTATTTCTTACCATTAGATAAAATATGTTTTATAAACACAATATTTCATATTTTGAGGAAGAGATAAGTGAATTAAGATGTTTCGAAGCAGTAAATGTATGTCTCTGCCCCACCATCCACTTAGCAGCAGCGTTTGTAAACTTTACAGATTTCACTCAAAATAAATAAGGAATTCATCTGGTAATGGTAGAATGTTCCATTAATTTTGAGAAGAGGCAAAATAAAGAATGCTTTTCTTTAGGACTACAAACAAGAATCAATATCTTATTTTAGGTTGTCTGCAAAACGATAAAATAAAACATAGTCATTGACTAATATAAATCTAACTTCCTATTCTTTCTTTTCTCCTTCTCAATCTTCCATTTCTCTATTTTCTCTTCTTACCCGTCTTTCTCCATCACTCTCTTTCTCTCTTTTCTTTCCATCTATTTATCTATCTACACACCTACCTAACTAGCTAGCTAGCTAGCTTTATTTTTATCACCCTTTCCGTTACACAGATTTCACTCTTTCTTTGAGATCTTAAATGTAGTTTAGAAAACACAGATGATATTTTGGCAGACGACCAAGAAATTGCTCCAAATTTTGGCAGAAGTCCAGAGATCAACTGGTACTTCTGTTATCGACACCGAAAGAATGAAAGGCGAAGTCGACCTCGGCGGAACTTAAACTCCGGACTTAATAGGAAAAAAATTCGCAAAGCGTTTTGTCCGAC
Organism: Octopus sinensis; assembly: GCF_006345805.1. Classification (NCBI taxonomy): domain Eukaryota; kingdom Metazoa; phylum Mollusca; class Cephalopoda; order Octopoda; family Octopodidae; genus Octopus; species Octopus sinensis. The sequence continues at coordinate 59,404,429 of NC_043005.1, read as the reverse complement.
ACGCTATCGCTTCTGATAGCTCAATGCATTAGATGACCAAGAAATTGTAGAAAATTAACATATCTGGTTGACCCACGTACATTGCTGATACTTAGTTCCTTAAAGTCCGGTAGAATAAAAGG
>NC_043005.1:59379307-59394307 GCF_006345805.1 Octopus sinensis | reverse complement strand
ACACGCATGTATCTATATACATATATTGTGTGTGTGTGTGTTTGTGTGTGTGTGTGTGTGTGTGTGCGTGTGTGTGTGTGTGTTTGTGTGCGTGTGTGTGTGCTCTCGTTTATTTTTTAATAATTGAAAATCTGCTTGTAAGAAAGTATGTGTTTCTAACAATGATACAAAGCTCTATCGCTTGAACGTACATACAGTCAGGTTTACATTTTGAACTTGAGAAAAGTCGTGCACGCTTTTACGTTTCCACTTGTAGATTGTATGCATGAATGAATGTGCATACATACGTACGGGTCCTCAGAAATATCGGATTGGTGTCCGGCGTACTCTAAGGCCACTGGGAGTGCCGTCTCCCTTTAGCATCTGCTAAAACATATCTCTCTCTATATATATATAGTTACCTAAATACCTGTCTATTTACTTACCTCCCTACCTACCTACCTACCTACCTACCTACCCATCTATCTATCTGTCTGTCTGTCTGTCTGTCTGTCTGTCTGTCTGTCTACCTAACTGTCTCTTTACCGTTGATTTCTTTCAGACACTAGACTACGACCATGCTAAAGTACAGACTTGAAGAATTTTAATCGAACATATCAAGTCCAGGACTAATTTCTTGAAACAGGTTCTCGTTCTGTCGGTGTCTTTCGCCAAACCGTTAGGTTGTTAGGACGTAAACACACCAACACCGGTTGCCAAGCAGCCGTGAGGAACAAACACAGACATAAAAACACCAACACACGTGTGAACGTGTGAGTGTGTGTGTGTATTTGTGTGTATGTGTGCGTGCGTGTGTGTGCGGATGTGTATGAGTATGTGCGTGTGTGCGTGCGTGTGTGTGTCTTTGTGTGTGTATACGACAGACTTCTTTCAATTTCTATCAACGAAATCTACCCACATGTCTCTGGTCAGTCCGGGGCTATAGCAGAAGACATCTGCTCAAGGTACCACGCAGTGGGTCTGAACACGGAACTATGTGTTTGAGAATCAAACTTCTTACCATTTAGCCACACCTGCGCCTATACGTATTTATGCACACACACACGCACACACACATATATATAAACATATATATATAAATATGTATGTATGCGCTCGTGTGTATGTATGTATGTGTGTGTATGAATATATGTATATATGTATGCACATATATTATGGAGTTGAAATCTTCTACAGCAGAAACCTAATGGTTACCACTGACGCAGTGTCTGAGACCATTTTGCTGGTAAGGGTCTAAGCCATTAGTCCATTACTGCGATCACTTCAATGCGTAGAACCAGAAGCACAATTTATCACCGTTATCGACATCACAGATCACAACTAAGACTTATGTTTTAACATCATTGAATCTCTTTCAATACTTAACATCTTAAACTTCAAAGGTCATTAATCATACCACCTCAGTGGTTTCTTTTAATTGTACACAGAGAATATTAATCACACCGTTTACTGATATTGGTTATGTACAAAACTATTATAACTATCAAAACTATTTCAGAAAGTCTTTATGTGGTCTTCGCATCAGCTAAAAATAGCAACCATATCTTACTCGAATCACATCCTGCTGTAATTAAAATAAAAGAAAAATAAGATTTCACAGGTTAATATAATCTCCCCTGGACTATACGTGAGAAAAAAGAAACAATAATAGACGGGATGGTAATGGTTGGAACACGTAGATCTTTCGATGAAGGTTGGCATGGGGCTAAGCAACAACAATAACAACTAACACATCAGTAATAACAACCTGGTAGATTATCATTCGCTGAGAAGGTCTAATAAGGTTGAAATACGTTGTTAGTTCTCCGAGTGCTCTTACAACTGTTGAGTTGACAGCGTGGTACCAAATATCAGCCTCACTCTGTATTGCATTACATCTTTATGATTATTAATTAAAAATTCGAGATTTTTTTTTTTTTACTAAACTTCAATAATTAATCTTTGGATAATCCATATTTTTTCCTCTCTGATTAAGATGTAATTTTGATTAGTTAAAATATTTTAGTTATCTACATTATCAGAGCATCATCTTCTGTATCTTATTACATTTAATTCTTATTGCTGCTGCAAACACTCTATTGATGACGGCTATTGATACAAGTCGAGTTATAGTGTAGTGTTTGATAACTTGATAGTGATGAAGATGATAAGGATGGCGACGAAGACGACGACGACAGGGATGGCGACTACGACGAAGATGATTCACGTATTTGATGGTGACGACAACAACAAAGATGACGTCAGTGTTCTTGTTGATTGTGGTGTTGTCATTATTGTCATTGGTGATGATGCTATTTCAGCTGCTGCTGCTGCTGCAGTTTTTGCAGCTGCTCGTGATAGTTGTGGCGGTCGCGACAGTAATGGTAGGGCGAGGAGGTGAGAGATGCTGACGGTAAGAGAGATACTGACGGTGGTGGTGATGATGATGATGACGATGATGATGATGACGATGGTTTAATCAAATTCATTCACACTTGTTGCACCTGGGACTCTACTATCTCTTATTTTATATTTAAGGCTGCAGCACATAGTATGAGATAGACTGGGCTGTAATTTCTAGCATATGGTCTGACGACATAGGGGTTTCCTCATCAAATCATTGCTTCCGGTATTGTTGCTTTTGCTCCTGTTTGGTTCTAGATAAGCCCTAATTAAGGAGACCTATGGTCCAGATCATTCCTACACCGACCATGCCATATTTTGATATATTTCAGATAACAATGTCGAATATGCTCTTCCTATTTTGATGCAGCAGTGCCATATTAAACGGAATTTAGTGATTATCTCTTGTATGTGGAGTGATATATAGGAGCACCATTCTCAGTGAAGCCAGGTGGTAACGGTGACGAAAATAGCCTTAGTAATCTCCTCTTCACCATAGAGATTAAAAAAACAAACTGATCTCTTATGGAGCGCTCACAGAACCAACATTTCCATTCACAAGTGGTCTCTACCTCTGCGGACAACTTGCTAAAGATAGGAACCAAATTCCCTCAAATTATGTCTATTGTCTTAAATGGATATAATATAGACAACCTCAGGTGTCTCACCACAAACATTGTTTATTAAGAGTGACCTGGCAGAACCGTTAACACGCTGGACAAAATCCTTAGCAGCATTTCGTCAGTCTTTATATTCTGAGTTCAAATTCCATCAAGGTTGACTTTGCCTTTCATCTTTTCGGGGTCGATATATTACGTACCAGCGAAACACGGGTTGATGTAATCGACTAGTACCCTGTGCCTTTAGTAGAAAGAAAAGTTTGTCTCTTTTTATTCATCCAATCACGTGACACGATTCAGTCATGTGACGTTTTCGTACTCCGACATTTTTTTGTCTTTCAGCTTATGCCTATTCATTCAATCGTGTGACACTTTACTGTCTCTATCAGGTGAAATATTTTATTCGTTGACTCATTTTATAGATTTATTCTTCGTCCACTGCTTGATGCTTGTTCGGTGTTCTGGCTTATTCACTTACATCGTGGACAACCGCAATTACAGCTTACCCTTTCAATTTCGTTTTCGAATTATTGCAATATTTTTCGTTCATTAATATAATCATTAGTCGATCTTACATTATTATAACAATAAAGGACATACTGGGTAATGTCGTCCTACATATCCGTAAGATTGAATGGGTATACCCGAACCATCGTTCATAGGTTTTCTCACCAAAAACTGACCTGTGGCTAAACAACGGCAACGCACTTACTAAGATACTTGAATTAAATGGAAAGTCCGTTCTTATACTGGCAACATAATCCTTATATTTTCATGGCCTGTAACCTGTGATTCTCAGTTTAAAGATATTAAGCTTTCGAGCAGATCAAAGGATTACGAAGAATTCACTTGATGGATTTATTTAAATCTAATGTCAATGTTCATTGTAACAGCTGCGATTAAATCTAACTTCTATTAAATGGAGTAAACTGCTGTAAATGTCACTACTGATGAAAAACAGATGCGAACCCTTTTAGGTTGGTGTGCTTTAATTTTAATGGCATAAATAATCCTGCAACTTAGGTGCCGTATTAGAGTTATAAGTGTATTGTAGTGTTAGATAAATGTTTATACATATCATTTGTATGAGTCTGTTTGCACGATTGATAATATCAAATTTTTTGTCTCGAAACAAATGATATTCTATCTCAAGACAGCTGTTTTTGCTAATAGTAACACACGCACTGAATTTGATTCATATTTTTTTTTATTATTATTATTATTATTATTATTATTATTATTATTATTATTATTATTATTATTATTATTATTATTATTATTATTATTATTATATTATTATTATTATTATTATTAAGGCGGCGAGCTGGCAAAAACGCTAGCGCGCTGGACGAAATGTTTAGCGGTATTTCGCCCATCTCTATGTTTTGAGTTCAAATTCCACCGAGGTTGACTTTACGTTTCATCCTTTCGGGGTTGATAAAATAAGTACCAGTTGAACACTGGGGTTGATGTAATTGACTCATCCTCTCCTCCAAAACTGCTGCCCTTGCGACAAAAATTTGAAACCATTATTATTATTATAATTGTTGATATTATTTTCTCTTTATCACAGATTTTGTTGCAAGTCCTGGAGCCTTGCATGCATAGCTGGCCTACTACCTGCAGCCTACGGTATCATGCTATTCGTTTTTTATTTTTTTTATTTACAGTTATCTAATACTTTCCTGAATATTCTGGCCGTGCCAAGGAGGCAAACTTTTTGTAACAGTTCAACTGGGCACTCTATTCCAATTTCCTTTATATTCTTCTTGATTCCACCCCGACCCTGCCACTCTCTGCAGTGTGTGCTCATACCACGTCTTGCCCCTACTTCTCGCACAGTTTCCAATATAGTACTTTCGCTACCTGGTCGTGTCGCCACAACTTGTAGTGGATTGGAGCAAGTCTAGGGCATTCGTTCGTGATACGGACAATGGTTTCATCCGCTCTATTGCAGATGCGGCACAGCGGAAACCCTTGCTCATTCTTCAGTTCGTTGACCCTCCGGTTCGTGGCCAGTACTTGGTCCTGCGCTGCCAGTGTTATTCTCTCGGTTTTTTTTAGGGTTCCTTTCACGGGGTCGATAAAATAAGTACCAGGTGAGTACTGGAGCAGATATAATCGACGACCCATCTCCCCCAAAATTTCAGACCTTCTACCTATAGTAGAAAGGATTATTATTATGAGTATAACCCTATCTACTATTTTCTGCAACTATCTTTGAGAATCTACCACGTAATTCCTTTTACTGTCAGTTAGATAAATTTTGTTCTTTCTCCTGGTTTTTAAATTCCTTTTTCTTTTTTGCTTTCCCTTTGTTTTGTTGTAACGCTAGCAGCTCTCAGTAAACTTTCTCCATTATTCCTACATAGGAGTCTATATCTACTCTAGCTAATTCCACGCAGTCTTCTCCTGATAGTAAACTTCTTCCTCCTTCCTTTCTAAATAAGTATAATCTTGGTACATCTGCACATAGGTGGAGTCCTCTATTCATATTGAATTCCTTCCTAGTTCTTCTGTCAAGCTTTGCTAATTCAGTTTCTGCTCAATCTACAAAAGCTGCAGAGTATCTAAGTAATGATACTGCCCAAGTATTTACAGTCATCACTAGATTTGGGCCATTTGGTTTTGACTTCATTAGCTTTCTTACCCCTCTATTGTACCCCTTCTCAATTTTCGTTTTCATCACTATAGTTAGTACTCTGTCAGATTCTAATACTCCTAGATACTTATAACTCTCTCCTTCTTTCAAGGATCTTATTGTCTACCGTCTTGCCTTTTTTGATGTTTTTGAAGCACAGGACTGTCTTACCCATAGTCAACCACATCTGGTATTACTTGGTCAGCATTTAACAAGGTGTTCAGTTGTGCAGCTATTTGTTCATGATAATCACCAAATCGTTTGATATTGACCATGATGTTCACCAAATCTTTTGATCCCTAGCCTTGAACTCCATCTGATCCCGGGGACATTCTTTTTTTTTATGATGATTTCTTCAACTTCCCTAACTGAAATTACTGGTTCTGCCTGTTTTGGACAGACTACTTTGTGTTTCATTTCTTTCGACCATTCAGCATCATTCTTGTGCTCCTTGTCTTCGCTACAGCTGTCACTCAAAAAATCTTTGACTTTCAATGTTATCTGGTATCAACTTTTCATCTGTACACTCTCCATTTATTTCTTTGTAGAATCTCTTCTGATCTACTGTGAATAACCTATTCTGATGGTAACCCGTCATTCTTTGATCGTATCTGACCATGTTTGTTTTCTTTGCAACGAGGTGCTGTTTCAGATCCTCCATTACCTCTTTCAGGCCCTTTCCTTCAATATCATATTTCCTGTTCAGTGACCTGTATTTTTTGTTCCCTTTTCGGTCTTACACAGAAATTGCCTTCAAGAGCATATCTAACCCCACCTGTGTTTTTCTTTTCCACCATGGATTTTTTCTTTTGTCACTCCCATTATATTTTTTGTCTTGACATCAACACCCACATTTTCTGCTGCAACAATACTTGCTGCCTTGATCAAATTAATTGTTTCTGTGTTTTTGTTCTGATCTATTTCAGAATTTCATTCACATTTTTCGTTTCTTGGTTCAATTTTCACCCATCAACCTTTTTTAAGGTTGCAAATAATGTCGCTATCGTTCTCCTGTAGCCTTGCCTTTATTCTGTCGTTGATTGCCTTTTGCCTATCTGTCATGTCGCCATTAGTTTTATTGCCTTCTTCCAAACCATCAATATATCTCTCATAGAACAAGCTATCACTGTTCCTTTTCTATGGTTTATTAGATATTTCACCTCTGTTTTCTGCTATGAGATTACTTTTATCAGTAGGATCTTATTTTCATCGTTTTCTCTGCTGCTGTTTTCCAATATCCGTCTTCTAATAGCTTCGATTTTTTCTTATTGCTCTAGCTTGATCACATAATCTCTGTTCCGTGAGTTGAAACAATCATCTTTCTCTCCATTGATCATACATGCTTGTTCGGTGTCCCCTAAGATGAACACCATTTTCGACTACGGGTTTGCTCACATTATTATTATCATATGTTTGGGTTCTGCTTGGTATTTGTACAAGTTGACTCTGAGTCTCACTCAGAGATCTCAAGGGACAAAAAGTTAGATGTTCAAGTCGATGTTATGACTAGGGTGCCATATTTTTGCTTTTGTACAGAGAATTGTTCAAGAGAATGTCTGTCAAACCACGAGAAAATTAAAAGTTAGTTTTAAAAGTAATTTGATAAGATGATAGTGATCATAAGGTATTTGTTATTATGTACAGTTAAAAGTATTTTGACACTGTTTATGGATTAAAATTTTGGGGAGATTACTCGCAGTTCCCGCGAGTACTATTTCTTTTAAATTTCTTCCATTTTGGGATTTTCTGGTATCTGTGCAAGGTAACAATCAGCCCCTTTTGCTATCATTCTGACCATGTAACTTTCGAGGCTTATTTCCGAAGATTTAACAAATTTTTGCAAAAGAATGCCAGGATTGGAAGGATGATATGAAGATGCGTCTAGTTTTAAGAAAACTATGGACAGCAAAGCATGAAAAATATAGTAACTTCATGTTGCCAAAAGAAAAAAAAAGCGTTTGACATAAATTTCACCGACACAGTTGACATTTTGTGCAAAATGTTTAGTAAAAAGGGGTCGCTTTTAATATTAGATGAAAATGTTTAAACATAGAAAGAAGCGAAGATGAAGACTTCACTACTTACACAGGCACAGTCAACAAAGAATGTGAGGGATTTAGGCTAGATATGCTTACTCCAGATTCTTTCAAGTGTTTGATTTTTGCACAAGGATTGACAGATAAGAGGGATGCAGAAATCCGAACTAAAATTCTATCTAAACTGGAAATGTACCAGGATTTGGCATTGCAGAAACTATCAGAAGAATGTGACAGGATATTAGAATTAAAGCATGAAACGGAAGAAATTCAGCAGAGAGTTTCCATATAAGACCAGTGAATAAAAGTAGGAAAACAAATAAAGTGTTGCAGGAAAAGCAGAAAAAAATATTGGGATGTAGACCCATGTATGGCATGTGGTGGGATGCACGTTCCAAAATACTATCCGTATAAAAAAACGTGTTTTCGCTGTGGTTTTACAGGACAAATAAAATCACACTGCAAAACTAAAATGACAAGGGAATAGAACAAACAAGAAGAAAAATAAGTAGTTTGCCAGCAAGAAAAGTTGTGACTACAATAAACAGAAAATTAATGGATGTAAGAATTGAAAACACTAGTGTCAGAATGCTATTACATACGGGAAGTGGTATCACAATTATTATTATTATTATTATTGTTGTTGTTGCTATATTCATTACCGTCTTTCAATTTTGTTTCCAAGTCTTGCCAAGTGTCTTCGTGACATCTAAGGTAATGAAACGCACTGTATACATTGGTAGGCCATTAAAAAAACACACCAAATTGTTCATTTACAAAGTTATGTGACAGAGAAAAGGAGGGAAGAAAGACAGAGAAAAATAAAAAATGAAAAAATATAAAAGTAAACGAAGAAAACAAAGCGGAAAAGAAAGAAAATTCACAGCAACAATGCTCTTTTCAGTACGTGAGATGTATCGGTTAAGACAATCTTTTGCACTTCCTGTATGGATGGTAAACCAGGGATCATTCTTAAATAATTTTCAGTTCCTTATCTGATCATTCCAAGTGCTCTTACAATCATTAGTATTGTAACCGTCTTGAGACGCTACATATTTTCGATTTCGATCTGCCAATCTTTATATTTTCTGAGCTTATCAAATTCTTTTGCCGAGATATTAAGATCATGTCAATCAATAAGCAGACTTTATTGTTTTGGTCTTTCACAATAATATCTGGTTTATTTGCTTTGATGGTCCGGTCTGGACATACTGGGAAATCCCCAAGAATCATTACATTTTCTACCTCAGTTACAGTATCGGGGAGGTGCTTTTTCCATTTGTCAGCAGTTTTGATTTTATAATGCCGACACATTATCCAAAGTGAATATTGGCCAACTCTTTCATGTCTTGATTTGTACTCTACAGTGGCGAGCAGGCAGAATCGTTAGCACGCCGGGCGAAATGCTTAGCGGTATTTCGTCTGCCGCTACGTTCTGAGTTCAAATTCCACCGAGGTCGGCTTTGCTTTTCATCCTTTCGGGGTCGATTAAATAAGTGCCAGTTACGCACTGGAGTCGATATAATCGACTTAATCCGTTTGTCTGTCCTTGTTTGTCCCCTCTGTGTGTAGTAAATAAATAGGTATTAAATCCTTACACCTAGAGATTAGGTGATTCACTGTTTCAATCCCATCGTTGCATTATCGGCACTTTGGGTATACACCAAATTTTCATCACATTGGCTTGATAGTTCCGGGTCAATAAGCTCTCATCCTGAGCAGTCAAGATAAACCCTTCACTCTCTAACTTTAACCCTGAGCTCCGTAGCCACTGATGGATGTGTTTCTGCTGTACATCAGTTAGTTTGTTACAGAGGTTTTTGTTCCCACCTGTCAGACAATTGTTCAAACACATTTTTGCAGTTGCCTCACTTCCATCATACGCTTCAAACTGGGTATTATGCATAAACTCACTATTATTATTATTATTATTATTATTTATTATTATTATTTGTCGAGCAGGCAACATCATTAGTGCCCCAGAAAAAATGTTTAGTGACATTTCTTCCGGTTCTTAACGTTGCAGACTCAAATCCCGCTGGAATCAACTTTGTCTTTCATCCTTTCGGGCTTGGTAATACAAAATTCCAATCAAGTACTGAGGTCGGCGTTGTTGACTTGCTTCCGACCCTTAGATTTCTATCCTTGTGTCAAAATTAGAAAATATTGTCATTTATCAACTAGATAATTAATTAAGCATTGAATTAATTAACTAATTTATCGTTTGATTAACCTTTCGATCACTCAATCAGTCAAGAAATGAAAGAATTGGTTTGTTAGAGTCCATTCGTCACCCTTTGTGAGCTCATCACTGATGTACCCTTGTCATTCCAGGTTTGTCACGTGTCAGGATTGGAGTAAGGAGGGTATGCCATTGATGAGGCCGTGAATGGTGATTAGGCCATGAATGACTGACAATTAACTGCTTGACTGATTAATTGGTCGAATAGCTAATCAAAGAGTTAATTACCCATTCGATTAGGAAATGTTTTCAATATTTAATCGTTTGATTACTTAAATAGACAACTGGTACTGGTACTACTACTACTACTACTACTACTACTACTAATAATAATAATAATAATAATAATAATAATAATAATAATAATAATAATAATAGACAGAGAAAAATCCCAGCAATGGTTGAGAAGCTCTGGACTCAAAGCAGAGACTGAAGGATTTTTAATTGCAACACTAGACCAAAGCCTCCCCACCAGAAATTACCAAAAACATGTAATGTAAAGAAACATAACAAGTAACTGCAGAATATGTGGAGACGGACAATATACAATAAATCACATTATCTCTGGCTATCCAGTCCTGGCTAAGAAGAAATATATTCACAGACACGACAGACTTGGACCTACATATATCGGAAGTTATGCCAACACTATAGAATAACAACAGAAAAACGATAGTATAAGCATACGCCAGAAAAGGTCACAGAAAACGAGAAGACAACCTAACTCTGGGATATGCCAATACACACAGAGAAATTAAGGCCAATAGGCCAGATATAGTTGTCAGAGATCATGAAGAAAGAAATGCTTTCTAATTGATGTATCAATAGCAGCAGATGACAACGTTTCTCTAAAACAAATGGAGAAACTTTCAAAATACAAAGACCTGGAAATAGAGATAACTCGAATGTGGAATCTAAAAACAGAAACAATTCCTATCATAGTGGGTGCATTAGGTATGATAAAAGAATATTCAGATAAATACACAACAAAAACACCAGGACTTACAAATATATAAAACATACAGAAAATTGCACTACTGGGCACTACACACTTCCTACGCAAAACACTTTCAATACAGTAACTATAAGACCATCACAGCAAACCACGGCACATGCCCAAGGCACACAGAGCTGCGCTCGGTAGGGAAGTGAACGCACGTTATAAAACTAAAACTACTGAATAACAATAATAACAATAATAATAATAATAATTTCTATTATAGGCACAAGGCCGAAATTTGAAGAGAAGGGTAGTCGATTACATCGACCTAAGCGGTCAGCGAGTAATTGTTTTATCAGCCCCAAAAGGATGAGGGGCAAAGTCGACCTCCGTGGAATTTGAACTTAGGATATAAAGACTGATGAAATGTTGCTATGCATTTCTCCCGGTATGTCAACGATTTTGCCAGCTCCCCAACATAATCAGTTTTAAATTATGGAGGCCATCAATTACGGAGAAGTATGTCGGTTACCTCGACTCCAACCAATCCTCAAATGGTATTTTATTATTTAGACCCTGAAATGATGAAAGGCATAATTTTAACTCGTAATGCAAAGATGAACGAAATGCCGCAAGCATTTTCCCCGTATGCTACAGATCTTGCCAGCTCGCAACATTAGTATTAATAGTAACACTGATTATAAGGACGACGACAATGATGATGTTGATGATGATAATGAAGAGGAGGCGGATAAGTGAAATAGAACTAGTATGTACGTTTTATTGGCAAAAGATGACCCTCACAATATACAACGTTTGTCTAATTTATTCCTGAGAAATGTTTCAAATTCCATGGCTGTCACCTAGAAACTACAGTGAATATGTCTGCTAACACACGTGTCATAGGTTACTTTAACTGTATTATAAAAGAACAGTTATTCAGTATGATTACTATTGGCAGTCTCAAAAGAACTTACAGGAATAGTTTTCCATTCTGAGATAAATTCGACCACTTATCTGATATACGATGGAATTTTCAGTGCGAAGTAACCCTATTATCTTGCCAACTCTAATATAACAGTTAAAATAATTTACATTGCCTCAATCGTCAGCTTGTTAAAATCCCCCAAAGAATTAGTTTGCTTTAATTTCCAATCTTTCTTTATATATTGGACTGATTGTGTGAGTGTACAAGGTGGTACCTAAAAGTAACCAGAAACGTTCTCTGTGGGACAAGCCCATTGTATTTCAGAGTTCTGCCGTTATAAGCCACTTGTTGCGATTCTCTGGCATCAGCCTACCGATTGGCGTTGTCGTGTGCTGTCAGACTGCCATGTGGTGCGTTTTGCTCTGCAGTGCTTCTGCCCAGTTCGTCGATCGATTTTTGCAATACATGAACGAAGTAACAGCGCACTTCCATGCACTTTTGCTTTCTACTGGGGAAAATGGTGACCCAAATAGTTCTCATGCTTCAAACAGCTTACAAAGATGCTACTGTAAGCAAAACACAAGTTTACGAGTGGTTTCCGCGCTTTAGAAATGGCCACTTTTCGCTTGAAGGCCAACCTTGTTCAGGGCGACCGTCGAACTCCCGAACGAATGCAAAAATCACGAAAATTCATGAACTGATCTCGGAGAACCGTTGCCGAACAATTGAGGAAATTGTTGATATGACCGGTGTGTCCCGGGGCTTCACCTAACGAATGCTGAGAGAGGAATTACGAATGAAATGAGTTGCAGCAAAATTTATGCTTCGCTTACTTACGGAAGATCAAAAGCAGTCACGACTGAATGCGTGTCATGAACTGAAACAACAGTTGGAAGTTGATCTGGACTCTTTTTGTTCCCCTCAATGAAAAAAAGATCTTAAAGGAAAACGTCTTACAGATGTAAAAGATGTAAAATCAAAATCGACGGAGGCATTAAGAGGCATCACTTTGCAAGAGTTTCAAAACTGCTTCGAACAGAAGAAAGCGCATCTGGCCCGACGCATTGATTCAAATGGAGAATACTTTCACGCTGATAAAAGTGTAAAGATGTAAAACAAAGTGCATAGAATGTTTGGGTACATATCGTATATATGTTTTCTCATACGCATATAAGCGCAGCCTACACACGAAATAACAAAACACATACCTTGTGTATGAGTGTTCGATGATGTCTGTTTTTGAAAACTATGATTAGATGGTAGAAAGGATGCCGATATGTTAGCATCTAATTTGGTTTCCTGACACGTGATATATATAAACCTGGTTTGGTAAAGAATGTTAGTAGAAGAATGTCCAAGTCATCTTCAAATAAGGAGTCTTCCACGCCGCATCCCTCACAATAGCGAGGCCCTGGCTCTAACCTCTCAAAAATGAAGCACTTTCATTTGTTCATATGATTCACATTTCCGCTTTCTATTAATACTACAACTTGTGTAGATGGGCTCTCCTTTATGTATGTAAAATGTGATTTTTCTACAAAAACATAGGTATTGAATAAACATACTTAATAGCAATATTTTGAGGATTTCTTTCAGCTGGGCACAAGGTTTAAAGAAAATAATAAATTCACATGTAGCACATAAGCAGACTCCTCATGCAGAAGTAACACCACCTGTCCTTTAAACGGTTGAGACAATACGGGACCCTTCGTATATGAGGTGGAGATGCTGTCGAAGGGAATACCTGGGTGCAACGGAAGCTTCCTTATATCCAGGTTCATCAACCCCAAATCTACGGTTAATATGCAGGAGAGCCGTAATGTCACAACTTTTGCGAGATATATATCGATACTGAAAGAGAATATCACACATTACATCACCTGTAGGATACTGGAAAATTTCAGACCTTGACTTAGCAAAAGTAAGAGTTATAGAATGCTTCACAGAGAAAAGAATCCAACAGAACATGATCAATCCAGAAGTATATCTGAACTTTGAAAGTGAACCTTGAATATGAATATGAGTGTCATATCTTCCACTCTCAGTAATTTTCTCTCCCTGAGTTAATGTTTCCGCAACCCTCAGCTTGTATACTCTTACTCTTTCTCTTTTACTCTTTTACTTGTTTCAGTCATTTGACTGCGGCCATGCTGGAGCACCGCCTTTAATCGAGCAACTCGACCCCGGGACTTATTCTTTGTAAGCCCAGTACTTATTCTATCGGTCTCTTTTTGCCGAACCGCTAAGTGACGGGGACATAAACACACCAGCATGGGTTGTCAAGCAATGCTAGGTGGACAAACACAGACACACAAACACACACACGCATATATATATATATACATATATACAACGAGCTTCTTTCAGTTTCCGTCTACCAAATCCACTCACAAGGCTTTGGTCGGCCCGAGGCTATAGTAGAAGACACTTGCCCAAGGTGCGACGCAGTAGGACTGAACCCGGAACCATGTGGTTCGTAAACAAGCTACTTACCACACAGCCACACAAACCTATCAAGACAGATGAATGTACAAGTCTATACACGGATTTAAGAATTGTTACCCTCCCCAACTCCCTCAGTATTTCCACTGCTCCCCATGTCTTCGCGTTACAACCTCACTCAACCTTTACTCCATCTCTCTAAAGAAATATCCTGTAAATGGGAGTGAACCTTCTGTCATGGCTATCGACTGGCCAAAGGAGTAGAGTTCTGATAAGCGAAATAAGTTTATCCATTCTGTTTCTGTTTGATTTCGATTTGTGTGCTTTCTTACAACATCTCTAAGACACATACATCGGTCCTGATGCTTTCAGACCTCTAGTAACAAAATAGCTTAGGCGACACGGGTCGTTTCAGCTATCTCCGATGATTGTTTGATTTGCCTCTCAATATCTGACATGAAATCTTTTTTGTAAATGGACTATTCTATTACTTTTCACTCGACTAAAAAGATATTGGACAATTATATATACACGTGTGTGTGAGAGAATGTGCGTGGGTGGGTGTATGCGTGTGTGTGTGTGTGCGTGCGCAGGTACGGGTAGATAGGTAGATAGATAATTTTCTGGTTATCAGTGAATATATATATGTGTGTGTGTGTGTGTGTGGCCTGCTCGCTTAGCCAGCGGGGTGGCGTCGTTGGAAGGCTAAAACAATGCGAACGCATTGTGACCAGCGATGTGTAACAACATCTGATGGTCTGGTCGGTCA
>NC_043005.1:59371807-59374307 GCF_006345805.1 Octopus sinensis | reverse complement strand
TGCTGGGTTGCTCTCTCGTCAGAAATACAATGAACTAGAAATGAGGATTTTAGAAACCACGATATTCCGTACCATTCGTGATCTAAAATAGATTTTAAAAAGAAAAGACATTCACAGAAATATAGAATAATCTAAAATCTGTACTCAGCATTACGAGAACATGTTTAAAGCATCGATTGTTTCTCCCAATCTGAATTCTATAAATCGATAAGTTTGGGCGATGCGATAATGATGAAATTGTTGCGCCCTGTCAAAATGTGATATTGCTTCGACAGTGTCTAACTTAATTGCGCTATATGATAACTAACCAAACAAAAGTGGTGAAACTTTAAAACTTCTTTGCAATAAAAGAAATACTATACCGAACTACTGATGAAGATATAAAAAAGCAATAAATTCGAAAGAGAGACATATAAATATTAGAATTGTCTGGGCCGACCATTTCTTTTCTTCTTTTCATAGATGTATTTGTAGATTCAATGCTTTCAAAAATCTGTACTAATGATGAATAAAATGGAAATTATTAGAGAATAAGAAAACTACTTCTACAAAATGAATTCTATATGACGGATATCGGTTTTACAGTTTAAAATATGATAATTTGATGACTGGAGTTAAGAGAGCAAAATAATAGTGGAAGATAGCAGCACAGTTGGGGAGTGAGCATAGAAACAATGGAGTCGCAGCTCTTTTAAACTCACAGACAGAAATACAATAAGGCGAATGCTACGTTTAATACAATGATATACAATGATATATAAAAATTGGAAGGAAGTGGGGAGGCATGAGGAAGTGTCGGGGGGATGGGAAATACACAGAATAACAATTTCGACTGAATAGATAGCTTGATTCAAGAATGAGAATAAATAAAATTAAAAAAGAGAAACGAAACAAATAGAAATTTGAATATGTAAACAGAAAAGTTGTATTATAAGAACGGTACACTGTTTTGGATGGAATATCAAACAAAATCTCAAGTAGGTAGTCTTTCTATGAAGAAGAATTCAATTTAGTTATTTACGTGGCATGATTATCAATGAAAGTGGATTTCAAATTTCCAAATAACTGTCTACAAAGTTATCCAGTTTTATGAAAATTAATATTACCGTCTATAATTTGTAAATAATTTCTGTTTCTTCTTTTTCTTTCCCTCTTTCCTTTTTATATATATATATATATTTGTTTGTTTGTTTGTTAAATTTTTCAAAGTAACTCTTACTACAAAAGACTTTAATCAATTCTCTTCTCTATAGTTTCAGATATAAGAGAATCCGTTGTTGTTGTTGCTGCTGCTACTGTCAGTGTTGATATTATATTGTTCGTGGTGTTATGGTCGTTGTTATTGTCGTTTTTGTTGTTGTTGTTGTTGTTGTTGTTGTTGCTTTTCTGGCAATGTTGTTGTTTTTGTTTTTGTTTCTCCCCAGGTGGGTCACGAGATGACAGCTCGTTAGCTGGCTGCAGTCAATCCTGGTTCGTCAGACCTGACTCCAATTTTCTGAGCAAGCCAAGAAGAGAGAAGTGGGGGAGAGGAGCAGTCACGTGGCTACTCAACAAACTAGAAACAGCAACCAAATGTGAGTCAATTCCAACTGACCTGTCATTTCATAGACAATGTAGTCAGTCCCTGATGTCAAAATCAGACAGGATGGTCACATTAGAACATCTTTGTTCATAGAGTTTTTTTTTACCAAAGTCGACTTGTGGCTAAGAAATAACGCCATCCTCGGTAGATCTGTAGTAAATCAGCCCTTAGCTCTCTCTCTCTCTCTCTCTCTCTCTCTCTCTCTCTCTCTCTCTCTCTCTCGCTCGCTCTTTCTCTATGTATCTACCTATGTCATTCTCGCGCACTACTTGTTTGTTTGCCTCTCTCTCTCTCTCTCTTTCTCTGTTTCTTGTTGTCTGTCTGTCTTTCTCTCTACTATTATAGGACGTTTATTTTTCTTTTTTCAAGTAGCATTCCTACGTCTGCTGGTACCAATTCTCGACAGGTATTTAGTTCTGGCTTGTATGATCTCAGTTAGTTGTTTGACCAACTGAATTAATTAGTATCTTAGTGACAAAGTATTCCAAGTATTCCCTCAGGTATGTGTTGACACAATTCACCGAACGCAATATGTGACAGGACCGAATTTTTATCCTACCCGTTAGATCATTTGTACCATCTGACGGGCTACTGAGTAGATGTTGTTGTCTACTAAATATAAGTCACGAAGCTTCAGTCATGTTAAGGCTATTGCAAAAGACAATTGTGGAGGAGACGACGCAGAGGGATTGAATTCGGGAGCTTGTAATTGAGAAGTAACCTTCTTAACTATTTGTTCAAGTTTCATCCATATCATTACAAACATAATGAAATAAAAGTAAAAACAGGCGGCGAGCTGGTAGAAACGTTAGCACTCCGGCGAAATTCTTAGTGCCGTTACGTTCTGAGTTCAAATTCCGTCGAGGTCGACTTTGCCTATCATCCTTTCGGGGTCGATAAATTAAGTACCAGTTACGC
>NC_043005.1:59184307-59364307 GCF_006345805.1 Octopus sinensis | reverse complement strand
GCGAAACACCTAAGCTCCACGCGGCTCCGGTAGAAGATAAAGGCGAACTTCTGCTGACTCTTTCGCCACAACTTTCTCTCATTCCTTCCTCCTGCATCTTACAGCTCACCTGCGAAGGACCGGCGTCCCGTCCAGGTGGAGAACCTATACGTCAAGGAAACCGAGAAACCGGCCCTATGTGCCAGGCATGGCTTGAGAAAGAACAGACAACATACATAGGTACACATGCATACATGCACACGCACATGCATACATACATATATAAATACATATATGCATGTATTCATGCATAACCACCTACCAAAGTGGATACGTACATAATTGTTTGGAGATGTGTCGGTGGACGCTAACGAGAATAGGCAAGTATATTAGCGAAATGTTTGGGCAAAACAGACATTAGCGAGTATCGTCTGTTTTTTTTGTTTTTTTTTTTTTTTGCTGAAATGTCTTAAAATACTATAAGAAATCGGCAGCGCGCGCAAATGCCCCTTGTAACAAAAGACACCAAAATAGGGTGACAAAGAACGCATTGCTATGTTGTTGCATAGATAACGTTGTCATGGGAATGCTTTTGCGTTAACGACGTGGATTTTGAGTTAATAATATGAAAATGACATTGTAACGTTAGTGTAAGTAAATATGTGTAGTGATAACGGTCTGGTAATAAATAGCATGAATTTCTAACACATACCAATTTAATGGCCCAAGCCACTTGACTGATAATTTTATGTTGCTAACCCTAGTAGGATGAATAGAAAATTTGTTTATAAGCGGATTTGAACTAAGAACGTAAGACATTAAAACAAATCAAATACTGGAATGTCATATCGTAGATTACCGATAAGTACTTCGCATTACCTTTCTGGACAATCTACTGAGATAAACTGTTTACACCAATCAAATGTCTGTGTCTTCGTGACTCTCTTAGTTATATATCTTTTCTACACGAGGCACAAGGCCCGAAATTTTGGGGGAGGGGACCAGTCGATTAGACCGACCCCAGTACGAAACTGGTACTTAATTTATCGACCCCGAAAGGATGAAAGGCAAAGTTGACCTTGGCTGAATTTGAACTCAAATCGTAAAGACAGACGAAATACCGATAAGCATTTCGCCCGGGCAGCTAACGATTCTGCCAGCTCACCGCCTTCTTTTCTTTTCTTTTCTACTCTAGACACAAGGCCCGAAAATTTGGGGGAGGGGGCCAGTAGATCGATCCCAGTACGCAACTGGCACTTAATTTATAGAATCCGAGAGGATGAAAAGTAAAGTTGACCTCGGCGGAATTTTGAACTCAGAACGTAAAGACAGACGAAATACTGCCAAGCATTTCGCCCGGCGTGCTAACGTTTTTGCTAGCTCACCACCTTTCTCTTGGTTATATATCAGTATTCTTTTCTATGAGATACTATTGCTATATATGGCTGACATGGACACCTATTTTTGTTTCTTTTTCAATATTTCATTCTCTGTCTGTCTCTCTCTCTCTCTCTCTCTCCTCTCTCTCTCTCTCTCTCTCTCTCTCTCTCTCTCTCTATCTCTATCTCAAACTTTCATAGAGTGCGGTAAATCGTGGTTAAGTTTATCTGCTACATTTGCCGAAGGGTGATAGGAAATGATTACTGCTGAAGGCCAACTTGACATATGTTAATTTTTCAACGTCTCGTCTGCTTACCAAGGGAATCATCAAACACTTTGCTGTTTAAGTTCAAACAGAATTAGGCAGTTAACCACTACGATAGACAAACATTAGCAATGATTTTTCTACTTTTTGCGGTTTCTTTGTGGACAGAACCAGAGTGATCAGTCCTACCGGCGTCCGTCTTTTGCATAGAAGGGTAATACTACTACTGCTACCACTGCCACTACTACTGCCACTACTACTACTACTACTACTACTGACGACGACGACGACGACGACGACGACGGAGGCAATTTCCGACCCTTCAACCTACGATACGACAAATATATCCATTCGAAGAAAAAAGAAGCGGTGTCATGCCAAAATGTCAATTCTATACAAACAGAGCAGTCTCATATCGTCACCGTCAATGACAAGCCAAGACTCATGCCGAATCGGTAATCTCTCGGGATAACAAGGACCGCGGTACCAATGGATAAGCAGACTGGGGTCGAAAAGTCGCTGCTAGAACAAACACTCTAAAAACTATCTACCAAGTAACCAGAACCAGGATAATTCTAACCTTGGACCTGTAGTGTCGCCTCTAAAAATACCATCTAAAGCAAAACGCATGAAATGAACTAGAGAGGATTATAGAGATGAGTTGAAAGCTTCCTACTCATCACCCCAAACAATAACCTCATTGGACAAAGATACACTTCATGGAGCAAATTTGTAGGCAACGAAGTACGCAGAAATATAGATGCCAATAAATTGAGTAATGTACGTAGAAACATCGTTAAGGATAAAAGCTTAACTGACGCTGAAATTAGCCAAATCAGGACACAAATATCTCACAGTAGACTATATGAAAACAGCAACAATGCAGATGAAATAGGTAACAGATACGCAGAGCCCAGTGTACGAGCAGTACCCCCCAACCTCTCCAGGAAGCTGAAGAAAGAACAGCGAAGAAAAGATATGCGGAAAAAGTGGAGAAAGTATACCTACCTTAAGAATACCAGAATAGAAATGACACAGAATTTGAGGTGAATAATGTTGAGAAGAACATAGAAGCAAAAGAAGATATGACAGAACTCAGCAACACTGAATTTATTGACATGATCAATAGAGGGCCGCTACCAAAGCAGTGATACACCTTAAAAAATAACATAATAAAGATATATAATGCTGCTCTTAGACAGATCTCAAAAAGTAAGGGAAATGACCTAACATCCTTATATAACCTCATCTATTCCACTGCTAAAGTTGTAACTGCTCCACTAGTTATCAGGACGACACGGAAAAGGACCAACCATGTCGATATACCTCATAAGTGAAAAGTAGCACTACAAAATGAGATCGAATCTCTGCGGGTGGACGTATTAATTCCCGATGAACTTGCTAAAGGAGTAAATGGTAAGAGTTTAGGCCTAGAATAGAGATTACAATGACGTTTTGTGTTATAATAAAAAATGGATTATATGAAGGATGTATTTAAGTAAACAATATGCATACTATGGGAAGTTGCATGGCTCGGTGGTTAGAGCATCGAGCTCACAATCATAAGGTAGTGAGTTCGATTTCCGGACCGGACTTTCTGTTGTGTTCTTGAGCAAGATACTTTATTTTACGTTGCTCCAGTTCACTCAGCTGTAGAAATGAGTTGCGACGTCACTGGTGCCTAGATGCATCGGCCCCTTTGCCTTTCCTTTGGACAGCATCGCTAGCATGCAGAGGGGAGACTAGTATGCATAGGCGGCGAGCTGGCAGAATCATTAGCACGCCAGGCGAAATGCTTTGCGGTATTTCGTCTGCCGCTACGTTCTGAGTTCAAATTTCGCCGAGGTCGACTTTGCCTTTCATCCTTTCAGGGTCGATAAATTAAGTACCAGTTACGCACTGGGGTCGATATAATCGACTTAATCCGTTTGTATGTCCTTGTTTGTCCTCTCTGTGGTTAGCCCCTTGTGAGTAGTAAAGAAATAAGTATGCATAGACGACTGCTGGTCTTCCATAAATAACCTTACACGGACTTGTACCTTGGAGAGGAACTTTCTAGGTGTAATCCCATCGTCATTCATGACCAAAGGCGGTTTTTATCCTTTCCTCTGCTTACTATAAAATAAAACTGTTTTAACAAAATAACATACTAATTGATGGGAAAAGAAGTCTAATAGGCACATAAAGAAATATTGATCTCATAATCAAAATTGCCCTATTAATGTTAAAAATAGGTTTCAAGGTAATTGATGGAGAACTATCGATGTTGAAGTGTGGATATTGTGGTAGAAGAGTAGAGGACGAACTTCATGTTACAAAAACTACTCGAAATGTACATATATATTATGTGCCTATATATTTACATTCACACACACACACACAAACACATACGCAAAGCACGCACGCAGACACAAGCACGTACACACAAACATATAAGCTTCATACACAATAGCACATATCAAAACATCCATCCATATTCCCTCTCTACTTGTGCTTCTTCCGATTTACCAACATTTAATTTCTATACTGCACTTTCCTCATTATCGTTTAATTGCCTTCAGAATATTTCTGACTGTTTTTTTGTAGAATTATAATGGGTGTACAATAATTATATACATACATAAATATCATGGAGCAGTATATTATACACACACACACACACACACACACACACACACACACATACATATATATATATATATACATATAGTCTATTAAAATAAACGAGCAATAAAATTAATAACAGACAAGAGAACGTGCACAAGGACTCTATTAGTTTGACACTCATACATATATATGCACAATATATATATATATATATATATATATATACATATGCATACATACAAGCATATACAGACATACATATACATACACACTCACACACATATACATACGTACATACATACATACATACATACATACATACATACATACATACATACATACATACATATATGCATGTATATATATGTGTATGCATGTATGTATATGTATGTATATGTATATGTATATTCCAATTAGCCCATTTTTCCTCTACTTGACATATGAGTATATTTTTTAGATTAGTATTACGGTCAGTATACCGTATGCTTAAATATACACTTCCTGTTCCAGCATGTATGTCCTTTTCACTTTCTCAAGGACTCAAGAAATTTCCGGATTTAGCTGGAAGCAATCAAGTTTGGACACTGTGTGTGTGGATGACGTCTATTGATGCAGTAATACGTATCCACAGATGTGTTTATGCCACCAAAGACGAAAGTAAGAGATAGTATATCTTTTCCTTAATGATATGTTAATTCCATAAATTTGTAGATATCTTGAGATTATCGTTCTTAGTCATTTGATGACGCTCACAGCGATTACTGTTTGTTTGCCTTTTCTCGTAGTGTTTGTACGTTTGTGTGTGTAGTTAGTATATATTTATATGTGTGACCCAATGAGTAAATAGTTTCAAAGCGCAGCAGCGCTAGTGTAAGAAGATCCCTTCCCAAGTACATAGCCCCAGACTATGTCATCTTCTACTATACCCATGAGCTGATCAAATCATTGACAGTGGATTTGATAGAAACTAAAAGAAGCCTGTCAGGTGCGTATGTGCGTGTAACTGTTGCTGTTTACGTCCACATAACTTAGTAGTTTGGCAAATGACACCGACATAATAAATACCATAAAAATAAGTACTAGGATCGATTCGTTCAACTAAAAGTTCTTCAAGGCCGTGCCCCTGCAAGGTCACAGTCTAATAACTAAAACATGTAACAGGATAAATCTCGGACTACTATTTTCGGGTGTGACTTACTGACACAATACATTCTTTTTTCTGCAGAAGACGGGTGTGGCTTATTGATACACTGCTTAATTGCATTATGAGCTATTTGATTGGTTATCATCTTTTATTTGTTTTTCCTTTTTCTCCGCACGAAAAGACTTGCAATTAATACCCGGCAGAAAAAGCAACTCAAATTTTGCCTAAGAATAACTCTCCTCGGTCTAATTCACAAGGAGGTAACAGCACACCCATTTAATTTTAACTAATGTAATATTAGAAATATTGAAGCGCAATGACATGAGGTACACATTTCTAGATTTTGAAACACATAACTTCCGTTTCAGCTGTTTGAAACGGTTGGCGGTAAGATTTGATTGAGCATATTAGTGAAATTAGTGCAGAAAAATACTCTTTTTTAAAAAATTTTTGAAGGCGAACTTATTTTAATATTCTCAAGAGATAAGGCGGCAGAAGGCAAAATGATTAGCGGCATTTAGTCTACCATTACATTCTGAGTTCAAATTCTGCCGAGGTCGACTTCGCCTTTTTTATCCTTTGCGAGGTCGATAAAATAAGTACCAGTCGAGTACTATAATCGACTTGACCCCTCCCCTGAAACTGCCGGCCTTGTCCTAAAATTTGAAACCAATATTCTGAAGTGATGTAACCGTTGAAAAAAAAATAGCTGCATTTCCATAGAAAATAAAAGTTAGAGTACCATGTACAAATGCAAAAATGCTAACAGAATGAAAGGGAAAACTGGTACCTGACGATTTCTTTTATTGAATGAATTCCTTGACATGGGTCTTCTCGAAGGTAAATGGGTTAATGCTAGGTTTTTAAGAAAATATTCAGTAACATGATGAGACTTACTGAACAATTTATTCCAGGCCTGATAGAAAATCTCCAAGCTACAAACACACACACACATATATATATATATATATGGCCATTATTGACCCAGGCCATGTCTAACTTAATAGCACCACCTGGTGAAGTCTTTCAAGTCAGAATTTGGGCACTATGGCCCACTCAAGTAGAGAGTTATTGTTTACAGAGACATATCCGGGTGTAGGGGGTTTATCCGGGATTTCTTGAAGGAATCTGTCCAAAGACTTCTTGAACCCTATAGGGTCTGTTTCTGTTTTAATGTGTTTTGGTGTAATGTTAAAGAGAGCGGGGCCAATTGAGGTGAAATAATTGTGCCGTATTGTTGTTATGAGGCGAGAGTGCGATTTTTGTTTTGGGCGGATGGCACGGGGCCCAAGCCTTGGATGTACCTTAAAGGTGATGCCAACATCATTTGGGCAATGCTGATGGACTATTTTCCACATCATGCAGATGATGTAGCGCTCACGGCGACGTTGGAGAGAATAAAGTTTTAGCTTTTCTAGTCGACCCCAATAGTCGAGGCCTGTCATGCCATCTATCTTTTTTGTGATTGCCCTTTGAGGTGCTTCAACTTTTATGATACTTTGTTTTGTGTGGGGAGACCACAGTGGACAACAGTATTCAAGGTGGGGTCGGGCAAAAGTGGAGAACAGAAGGATAATGGTGTGGATATCTCTGAGAATCCAGGAACACATTCTGCGGGCCATGTCAACTTTGGTGTTTATATGAGTGGCCCAGCTTATGTTGTTGTCCACAATTACTCGCAAGTCTCTGATGTTGTTGGATGCCACGAGAGTTTCACATGAAGGAAGGGAGTATGGGAGTTTCAGGGCATCCTCTTTTCCAAAGTGGATTAACTCAAATTTATCCTCGTTCAGCAGCATATTGTTTTTTTCTGCCCATTGGATAACAGCCAGTAGATCTGACTGAAGGCATGTCCGGTCCTCGCCTTATTTATGACCTTCTGTAGCTTGGAATCATCTGCAAAGATTTTTATGTTGCTGTGTTTGATGATGTCATTAATGTCATTAATGTAGATGATGAAAAGAAGTGGGCCCAGCACAGTGCCTTGCGGAACGCCACTACTGACTTTGGCTGGGCTTGATTTTACCCCTTCAACTACAACATGTTGAGATCTGTCTATCAGGAAACACTTGATCCATTTCAGTAACTTTCCAGAGACACCAATGTTGGATAGTTTTTTCAATAGGATCTTGTGATCAACCCTGTCGAAGGCCTTGCTGAAATCAAGGTAGATGACATCGGTGTTGGAGCCCTCTCCCAAAGCTCTCAAAATGTCATCAAAGTGATGCAGGAGCTGCGTTAAGCAGTCCCTTCCATTACGGAACCCATGTTGGTTAGAGATCAGCCGTCTGTTGCTTTCCAGAAATTGGGTTATTCGAGATCTCACCACCCTCTCAAATACCTTGATGATATGAGAGGTGAGTGAGATCGGACGGTAGTTCACTGCAAGGGACTTGTTTCCCTTTTTGAAAACTGGGACAACAGACTGGGACAGAAGGTTTTTTGGAATATAGCCAGCATCCAGTGAGTTTCTCCACAGATTAGCAAGGGGAGATGCAAGTTGGTGTCGACACACCTTCAGGACACAAGCAGGGAACCTATCGGGGCCTACTGCTGAATTGTGTTTTATTTCGTTTATCGCCGCTAAGACATCAGGGGCACCAAACGTTATGTCCGATATAGTGTGTTGGGGGTTGACATCACTGATACAGCCCAGATCGGCCATATCAGGATTGCTGAAAACAGAGCAGTATTGTTTCTGCAGTATCTCGGCCATGGATTTAGCATTATCTTGGAGAGTGCCATTTTCATCAATTAGAGGGCCAACAATGGAGGCAGTGACCCTGTGTTTCCTCGCAAATGAAAAGAACACTTTGGGGTTGAGTTTGATTTTTTCAATGGCCCACTTCTCCTCAGCTGATCTTTGGTTATTGATGAGGGTCTTCATGCATTGTTGGAGGTTATATTTTTTGGATTCAAGCAGTGCGATAGCCGTCGAATGTGTGTGTTGCAGTTGGCAATACTTTAGTTTGTTATTTTTTTTGTTTGTTCTTTTTATTTTTCTGATAATAGTTTTTCTGATTTGGGGGATTCTGCACTTTTTGTTCACAGGTCTTGGTGGGGAGTGTTTTGCACATATGTTTGTGACGGTGTCTACAAAGATCTGCCAAGATGTTTTATGGTTGGTGGAGATGTGTGTATGTGTAAAGGACCAGTCAACATGTGATAGCTCGTTCCTGATTGCATCCCAGTTGGCATTATGGAGATCCATGTTATCAAATGGGTGGGCTGGAGGGAGGTCACTAGAATTAGCTTTCGGCTGGTGATATATATATATGTATATATATATATATATATATATATATATATATATTATATATATATATATATATACATATATATATAATGCATCTACCACACTACCAGGTGTTATATATCCCGGGTCAGAATGCGTTTCCAATTCTTTCTTCATTGCCCCATTCTTTTCCATCTTTCCGAAATCGCTTAACTACCTCATCTATGTATCCTCTTAGAGCCTTGGATACCACTTGGCAAAGTGCATGGTTCCACCTGCTGTCTGTGAACCTTACGACATATGCGCTGGGCCGGACATGTCTTTATATATATATATATATATATATATGATATCACAGCATATAATATATAATACATATATGTGTGTATCTATGTGCATATGTTTTGCACTGAGTTGGTAAAAGTCAATTTAGAATTGTAGATTTAGCAAAATTCAGTCTGTAAGAATTAATTGCGTCATAGAATATAGATTCAGGCAATTAAAAATCAGTCTCGTATTTCTACAGGAATCAAATGTCACTTGAATCTTATTTCCTCTACTATTTATTTGGTAGTTCTTCCTATTATGTTTTACTAATTTCTTCCTTGTAAACTTCACTAATAGAAATATTTCCAGTCTACAAATCAACAATACCTTTGTTATGGTTTATTTACTAAATTGACATTAATGTGTGTCAAATTTGCTAAGAATGCAGCTGAAATACTAATGATCACAGCTTGATGAACATATGTTTGGCCAAAAGTTATGTAAAAGTTATATATAAATAAAAAAAATCGTACCCATTCTCTAGTCTGAGTCCCGGTATCCTCAGATACAACCACGGGTCTTCACATTCATTTGACGTGCTGTTAGGCCGTAGACAATGGAGTTTCTTTTAGCTTTTGTTAAAGCATGTCTCTAGGAAAGGGTACTTCTTCACCCACAGAACTGCTATAACTGAGCAGGTGATCTGGCCTCAGCAAGCTTAGGAGGTAGTAAAATTAGGGAAAGAACAACTCTGGGTATAAAATCGTAATACGTAGGAAAGTTTACGCAGAGAGGTGAATACAAAAGGAGTTAATACCAACAATTAATGGAATTGAATAGAGCATAAAATAAGCACTCTAGAACAAATAATTTAAAATCATTTCTACATATCCAAATTCAAGGTCGAATTTTAATTGAGGTTTGCAACTATGGCAAAACCTACGTGCTGTTAACGTTTCTTTAAAATTCCCAGTGTTTTCGATCCTTGCTGTTGTAATCCAACGTCGCACTGTTATAACGTCAACTCTGGTATTGCAGTATTGCTAGTTAGACATGTAAAGATACGTCTATCTATAACCAACTTCGCCGACGTCTCAGCTTCCTACGTCACGGTATTTGTAATGACTAGCACATACCACTCGTCACGTGGGGGGTTCTATTATTATTATTATTAGTAGTAGTATTATCATCATCATCATCATCATCATCATCATCATCATCATCATCATCATCATCATCATTATTATTATTATTATTATCATTATCCCCATAACATCTCCCTTTTAAGTTGCTTTTTTCTTTGGGAGTGTAACTTTCTTTTCAGTAACAATAATTTTTACAGCACTCCACCACCCTTTTTAATTTTCTTTTTTTTCTTTTTATACAGTTATAAATTTGGTATTTACACAATGCGTCTATTGTATTTCTAAAGTTTATGTCTGAAGGTTTTTCGAGAGTACGTAATTGCTGTAGCGCTCGTGTTCTTCTGCTCATGGGTCCGGGAACAGGAGGTGTAGGTGCATCTCCTAAAAGTGTTGGTGGCAAGGGGTGCAAATCAAAATTTGCATCCCTAGTTACTTTCCTCGGGTTTAGAAAACAGTGCGTAAAATAGGATCAGTAAAAAATAGCTTGACGTTAGTTTTCTTCTCACGGAGGAAAAAACAGAAGTACATAAAAAGAAATAAAACCTTGTTTGTAGAAAATGTTGGACCTGGGTTTGCACCCAGTAAGCAAATTTCGTTCCCAAGCCAGTGCTTGTGCTGGCAGTTTTCTTAGGATTATACGTGTTTTCATATCGTCGTCCCAATCTTTGTACTCTTTATTGAGGATATGTTCGTATCTCCTATAGCACGCCTCGAATGTAACACATTCGTCTGGTTCATACTTAAATTCCGTTATTGAGTCTGTAATCGAATCTGGCGAGAACATCTTTTCAACATTTTTGGACGACTTGCTATTTTTTAATTGAAGCATTTGTTCCTGTAATAGTAAATATTGTTGTTCTTGTAGTTTTTGTTGTTGCTGTAATAGTAATTGTTCTCCTTCTTGAAGTCATAGTTGATGTTGTTCTTCTTGCAGTTGTTGTTGTGGCTATTTCTGCAACTTGAGCAAACCGGCCAACAATTCTTCCATAATTTTACGATTTAGTATACCGTAAAATTCGCACAAAAATACTTTCGTAACATTCGTAAATCCCTTGTGAGTTTATTTAATCCCCGTGAGTTTATAAATTCCTCATGAGTTTCTTAATTTTTCGTTGCTACTGTTGTAATCCAACGTCGGACTGTTATAACGTCCACTCTGATTGTTAGTTAGACAAGTAAAAGATTTGAACTATCTATAACCGACATCGCCAACTTCTCGACGACTCGACTTCCTACTTTACAGTATTTGTAACGACTATCACATACCACTCGTCACGTGGAAGGGGTTTTCCATTATTATTATTATTATTATCACCATAACACTTACTAAAATAGTTTATGTGCTTGTGAACTAACAAGCCATGTATTTCCTCTGTGTAAGATAATCATATTAACCTATTCATCATCTCTTCTTACACTGTTTCACGCACCGCAGTCCTCAATACTAACAATATGGCTTGACCTATACCTCAAAGAATCACAACTCTAAGGTGCACCCTCACAGCTCATAGTTTTCTACAGGCGTCATTAACTTATGAACTTCACTATCCTGGACTCTCTTAAGATGTAAGACAAAATACGAAACAAAATTCTCTTTCTTTCTCTCTCTCTCTCTCTCTCTCTCTCTCTCTATATATATATATATATATATATATATATATATTATATATATATATATATACAAGTAATAAGTGAGAGACCACATGTGGTCACTCTAACGCTAGAAATAGATCCGCAAAGGGAATCCACCACTAAAGAATTGTTCTCAAGCATTAATTCAACACGCCAAGAATGTAAGCGGACAGGACAAATGAAAAATAACGAAAAAAATAGATTAACTCTATACAATTGTTTCATCGTTAGTAGATTGTGTAATTTTTCTTACACAATCATTTTCGAATCCTCAGTAGAGTATATCAAAAATATAATTTGCTGAACCGAACGCCAAAATCCATACGAAGCCGAGCAAAGGCGAACGGCACAGCCGATTATATTTGCAGTTACGTTCAAATATCCTCATTCCTGGCGCGTTGAAAATACCGGATGTAAATACTACCCCAGTAATTTACTGCCGGTTTGAGAACATATTAATTTATAATTAAAATCACAATAAGGGTGAAAAAATTGAATATTAAATAATAACATCAATTTAAAACACCAAGTGGCCTAGCGTAAAAAAACTGTGATACAGTAAAAATTATTAATACAAGTAAAAAGTGAGAGACCACATGTGGTCACTCTAACGCTAGAAATAGATCCGCAAAGGGAATCCACCACTGAAGAATTGTTCTCAAGCATTAATTCAACACGCCAAGAATGTAAGCGGGCAGGATAAATGAAAAATAACGAAAAAATAGATTAACTCTATACAATTGTTTCATCGTTAATAGATTGTGTAATTTTACTTACACAATCATTTTCGAATCCTCAGTAGAGTATATCAAAAATAAAATTTGCTGAACCGAACGCCAAAATCCATACGAGCCGAGCAAAGGCGAACGGCACAGCCGATTATATTTGCAGTTACGTTCAAATATCCTCATTCCTGGCGCGTTGAAAATACCGGATGTAAATACTACCCCAGTAATTTACTGCAGGTTTGAGAACATATTAATTTATAATTAAAATCACAATATTGTGATTTTAATTATATATATATATATATATATATATATATATATATATATATATCTATATATATATATATATATATATATATATATATATATATATATATATATATATATATATATATATTTCTTTACTGCCCACAAGGGGCTAAACATAGAGAGGACAAACAAGGACAGACAAAAGGATTAAGTCGATTACATTGACCCCAGTGCGTAACTGGTACTTTATTTATCGACCCCGAAAGGATGAAAGGCAAAGTCGAACTCGGCGGAATTTGAACTCAGAACGTAACGGCAGACGAAATACGGCTACGCATTTCGCCCGGCGTGCTAACGTTTCTGCCTGCTAATATATATATATTTCTTGATCTGATGCAAATTTAAATGAAAACCAGACATGATTCCTATTAAATTCATTCATTTCAGTGTAAACTATTTACATTTATCTGATACTTAAGCATGTATTCATACATACATATCTACTCACGCAAACATATATGCGAAATTTGAATTGATTAGTGTCAACCGAAACCCAAGTACCATGATAAATTATTTCAATAAAATGTATTAGTCTGTGTGTAAGCATGTATATGTATACGTGTGTATGCCTGTGTATGTGTGTGCGTGTGTGTCTGTCGGTTTGTCTGTGTTTATACGAATGTATGTATCTTCTTTACTTATCATTACTAAACAGAAAGTGTATTTTTTAAAATCTGAATGGGTGGAGACAAAACAATAGCCTCTAACTAATTCAGTTAGAGCCATATGCTTCTATGCAGATCATAAAGCCAACGTTATGTCTCTACGAGACACTTTCAACGTATTAATGTCACACTAAGAAATATCATTTTGTTTTACACTTCTCTTGCGTTTATAAGGACTTCTGAGTCTCCTAACAATGCCAGCTCTAGCTAACGTACAACATGCACTTAATAACAAACTAACTAGCTGGCTAACAACTAGCTAATATGCACTTAACATACAAAACTTTCTGTGAGAGCTGTCCACTTCACTAGAGATACTTTTCCTTGAGTTCAGTCCCCAAAACGGTAGGTATTTATAACGAATCCAGGTAAAAAAAAAAAGTCACGGTACTAAAGTCACAGGAAAAACAGTTACAGGAGTTTTGTCCGGTGGGGTTTTGTCCGAGGAGGTTTTACCCGACTGGGGTTTGTCCTAGGGGAAGGTTTGTCCGGAACTTATAAATTACCAAAATTTTGACATTATTTCTGTGACATTTTTTTCTTCTGACTTTATTACCGGTCACCATTTATAACACAAGCTCACTACCTGATTCCTGGATTACCACTGTCGGCACGGGAGATTTCTCCTTCTCTAAATTCTACACACCTCCTCAGTCTGTATGATGGCGCGTGTAATAGTAGTTGGTGTGTTACACTGACGATCTTGCAGTTGTAGTTTCGATTCCCGGAGCGAGCATTGTGTTCTTGAGCAAAATACTTCATTTCACGTTACTCCAGTCCACTCGGCTGTAAATGATAATTTCCTGCGACGGACTGGCGTCCCATTAAAAGGTATTGTCATGAGTGCAGCAACTTACACATCCAGAAAACCGTGTAGCTGGCTCTATATGTCCTAGCACTCAATACTTTGTTTTCCTAGTCTATAGAAATGTAGACAAATCTCCTTCAGATAACTCATAACCGTTACAAAATTTGGGAGACACATTGATAATATACACTCTTACAGATATATACACTCTTACAGATAATATACACTCTTACAGATAATATACTCTTACAGATAATATACACTCTTACAGATAATATACACTCTTACAGATATATACACTGAAATGAATGAATTTAATAGGAATCATGTCTGGTTTTCATTTAAATTTGCATTAGATCAAGAAATATATATATATATTAGCAGGCAGAAACGTTAGCACGCCGGGCGAAATGCGTAGCCGTATTTCGTCTGCCGTTACGTTCTGAGATATTAAGGCTGAACTTCCTTTGAACATAGGACTGCTTGCTACATTAAGGCCGGCGCTGAGTTAAACATCAGTAACAGTTATAATTTGTCGGGCATTTGATTTAATCCTTTACTCAGCAGGAGTGTCCAAAGCAGCTCAAAGAAAACAATAAAACATTTAAAGTTAATAGCTCTAGCCCTACATTTTCTTTCGCCAGCCCTAATCCTATAAAAAAAGGAGAAAGTTCCTTCCAAATCATATAGACTCATAGGGTTGGTTTCCTCGTTTTCAGGAAATATATATTTCCCTCCTGGATCGGCCGCCAATCCGTCGCAGGGTTACTCACTTTTGCCAGCTGAGCGAAATGAAGCAACGTGAAACGAAATGTTTTTCTCAAGAACACAACACCTCACACGATCCAGGAATCGAAACCATAATCTTACGATGATGAGTACAACACCCCTAACCACTAAGCCATGCACATCCAAAGAAGAGATAAAACTAAATGTAATAAGCAATCTATTTCCCCTGCCTAAAGAAATGAAAACACAAACGTAAAATGCAATCTATTTCCCCTGCCTAAAGGGATATAAACACAAAATATGAGGGTTTCTTCCCACTCACAAAGATACATAGGGATGAGAATTAACTCTGCTTCATGGCATTACGTGACAGATATATAAATCGTCAACAGATATAATACTTCTCTCTTGCTCTAACTTTCCTAGACGTAGCCTGACAATCCCACTTTAAATCCCATCTTTTTACTTTTATCTATTTTATTAAGGGTAGGGAATATTGGATAATTTAGTAAATATATTCTACGCTCAAAAAAGAAAAGGAAAGATACGTTGGTCGTGACTTGTATGCTTTTGATCACAACTTCGCTATTTTATGATCTAACATTGGCTTAAGCAACAACACCGACATGAAAGAAAATGAAGGAACACTATGTTGCCATGCTTGATAAAAGATGCAACGTTTCGTATAACTGTTCTACGATTAGATAGCATTGTATCCCACTGAATCGCAACTGATTTTGTGATGGAACAAAAGGAACTATGTTTCCAATTGGATTTTCAATTACTAATAGTACTTGTCGGTCCTATCTCTTGAGAGAAATGTTATCTTTTTTTTCTTTTTCATGTAGGTTAAAGAAAAATAATAAATTACGAGTTTGTGCAGATTTTTCAGCAGGTTTCATGTTGGCTAAATCAGAGCACAAAGAGCTGGAACAGGTACAGCTAGATATCTCATCCCACGTTCTTAACAATTCTGTCAATCCACGACCTTGGGTTAATACTTTATTTATCGACCCCCGAAAGAACGCAGAGTTGATATTAGCCGACTTTGAACTTAGTATATCCTTTACTTGTTTCAGTCATTTGACTGCGGCCATGCTGGAGCACCGCCTTTAGTCGAGCAAATCGACCCCAGGACTTAGTCTTTGTAAGCCTACTACTTATTATATCGGTCTCTTTTGCCGAACCGCTAAGTTACGGGGACGTAAACACACCAGCAACGGTTGTCAAACGATGTTGTGCGGACAAATACAACGATGTTGGGGGGGGGACAAAATATAGACATAAACACATACATACATATATACATATATAGATATACATATATACGACGGGCTTCTTTCAGTTTCCGTCTACTAAATCCACTCGCAAGGCTTTGGTCGGCCCGAGGCTATAGTAGTAGAAGACACTTGTCCAAGGTGCCAAGCAGTGGGACTGAACCCGGAACCATGTGGTTGGTAAGAAGGCTACTTACCACAGCCGCTCCTGCGCATATGGTGAGAACGGGAACAGATGTTACAAAACGTTCCATCCGATGCCTAAGCAATGATAGCAGCTAGCCCTCAATCCAAACTATTGTGAAAATGTCGTTTGATTCAAAGCATAATGCCAAACTAAGTTCGAAACTAGGTCCATTTCTTCAATTACGTTATCATGAAACTCCATTGCTATGGCACAGTTACCTTCATATGGCATATCCACAGTTACCTTCATATGGCATATCCACCTTCATATCTACCTAAATAATTAATTAGATAAATATCTTACTAACAAACTGACTAAATGAATTACTAACTAGCCAACTAATTAACGAACCAACAAACCGACCAACCAACCAGCCAACCAACTAACCTACTAACCAATTAACCATACCATACACACACAAACCGGCTAAAGTACCGATATCGTCTCTTGATATGACAGAAATAGCGATCACCCTCATAAATTTTGGTTCTTTTTTTCGTATTCGTGTCTTATATTTCTTAGTAGGGTTGTGCGAGGAAGATTGTAGCTGCTATGTTGGAGATGCAGGTGTTGCACCAGGCGATGATGATGATGAGTAGGAGGAGAGGGGGAGGAGGAGGAGGAAGACGACGACGACGAGGACGCTGAGGATGAGGGGGAGAACGAAAACGAGGACGAGGAGAAGGACGACGAGGGGGAGGACGAGGAGAAGGGGGAGGACGAGGAGGAGGACGAGGAGGAGGACGGGAGGAAGAAGTGGATGAGGTGAAGAAGAAGGAGGGAAAAGAAAAGGAGGAAAATGGTACTGATAGTTGTGATGATACAACGATGACGGCAACGATGATGATGATGATGATAATGATGATGATGATGATGATGATGATGATGATGATGATGATGGTGATGTTGATGATGATGATGATGATGGTGGTGGTGGTGGTGGTGGTGGTGGTGGTGGTGGTGGTGGTGTAGGTGGTGGCTACAGCGTTGATGAAGATAATGGTAGTGATCTTTATTGCAACTTTTCTTTCAACGATCGTAAAGCTATCACCTGCCTCGGTGACACACATCATACAATCTATGCAACCATCAACAATGTACTGGCCGTACAGACATTATAACTCACGTATAAAATGATGTATACAACAGTTTTTTTTTTTACAAGCATCACACTGATATATATTCTCGAAGAATATATGTGTCACAACCCATCACTTGCGATACTAGGAAAACAGTTTCTTTATTGTTTGTTTTTCTCTTGTTTTTTTTTTTCTCTAGGCATGAAGAACTATAAAAAATAGCAAGTCAAGGAACTCGATGCAGCGTACTTACCTGAGCTACAAGATAGTAGTAATAGTAGGTAATGTGCATCTAAGCATACAATGTCGTAATGACAGTGAATGTATAAAACACATGGTTAGTAAAGATACGCTACGAGATTTTTAGGAGAGACGCAAAAGACCTTTGCAAAAAAGAAATTTTCCTGCAACTTTTTGTCATTAAAAAAGTTTATCTATAAGAATTTGTCTGAAAGTAAAATTCTTGTTCGTGACATGATGATTGCAGTATTATGAAAGAAATCCCTGTTTCAACGTACTGGGCTATGCACAAGAAAATTTTTTTTTATATATCACCGCTATACCGCCGTGGAAAAAATAAAGAAAAGACTATGAAAAAAAAAATATAAAGTTTTATATAAACCTCAAAAATGACTGTAGGGTAAGAACTCGACCGCATTTGATCATAGAATTTACTCAAGGAATGCTGATGTGGTGGCTCAAAAACCACGACTTGAGGAAATAGAACGGTTTTAACATTCATGCCCTCCCTCGAAATTTAGAAGAGTGACTATAGATTTTTTTTATGTTGAGTGTGTCAGAACTTAAAAGCATACGGTTCCTTTGCCTGGTTTCCCAATAGTCGAGTTAAAGTGCAACTGTTGTTGTTGTTGATAGTGTTGGCAGTGATTGTGTTTAGTCCCAACTCTCATTGTGAAGACTTACAATATAAGACATTCCAGCTGCAAATACTCTATACCTTTTTTTAGACTGTATTTTCTTTGTAGCCATTTTTTTCCAACCATGTTTTCTCTTTGCATCTATCTCCGGTTCTCTTTTTCTTCTTTTCTCCTCACGTCTCTCTCTCTCTCTCTCTCTCTCTCTCTCTCTCTCTCTCTCTCACTCTCTGTGTATCTCTGTAGCTTTCTCCATTCACCATTATCTACACTAAAATTACTGCTGACGCCTCAGTCACCAGAAATGTAATCTATTTAAGTTATTTTCTTCAGCACAACGCTAAAAAAGCGAAGGTAAGAATATATAACTGCGTGTACGTCGTGTGTACATGCACGCACACACACACACTATATATATATGTGTGTGTATATATATATATGTATGTATGTATGTATGTATGTATTTATGAATGTATGTATGTATGTATGTAACGGGAAGCTTTATGAAAATAAACAAAAGACGAAGGCAGGTGGGAAACAAACGAACAATTGTATTAGTATGGCGCTCAGGAAATATAAATAAAACAAGTCTTTAACGTTTCGAGCCTACGCTCTTCAACAGAAAGATACACAGAGAGAGAAAAACACAGAAAGAAGGAGAGAAAAAAAATGCGTGCAGTAGCTAACGAATCAACATGGCGATCTGATTTCGGCCAGAGGTCAAAGATCAAACATGAGACGCGAGAGCGAAATAAGGGGAGATAATAGGGTTGATAAATGGGTTGAGGGACCAGCTAAAAGTGCGTGGGAGGGGTCTGGATGTGTGTATGTATAGGTTGGTGTTGTATTAGTATGTATAAGGGTGTGTGGTGTGTGGTGTGTGTGTTATGAGAGAGTATTAGTGCGTAGGATTGGTCTGGACGTGCGTATGTATGGGGTTGGTGTATGTATTAGTATGTATTAGTACGTATTGGTATGTATAGGTGTGTGTGTGTGAGAGAGAGTATAAGTGCGTATGCGGGGTCTGGACGTGTGTATGTATAGGGTTGGTGTAAGTATTAGTATGTACTAGTATGTATTAGTACGTATTAGTATGTATTAGTTGGTGTGTGTATTAGTATGGCACATCATATGTGATGTGATGTGTAAAGTCATGTAGTGTAGTGAGGAGAAGAGGGGAGGGGGAGAAGAGGGGGGGAGAAGGGGAGGGGAAGAAGAGGGGGGAGAAGGGGGAAGAGGAGAGGATGGGGGAGAAGGAAGGGGAGAGAGGGAGCAGAGGGAAGGGGAAGAGGGAGGGAGAAAGAGGGAAGAAGGGAAGGGGAGTAGCAGAGAGCAAGAGATGCAATAGATTGTATGTATGTATGTATGTATGTGTGTATGTATGTATGTATGTATGTATGTATGTATGTATGTATGTATGTATGTATGTATGTATAGAGTGGTATCAGAGCTAAGCAGTAATGAGGAATAAACGAAATTTAGTTAAATTATGTCTGTGACATATTTCAAATTCTAAAGGCAAATGTACAGCAGTTACCGTAAAGAAAAATCTCACTTATGGTAAAAGGTGTAAAACCAAAATATCTGATCAGTATCTCCCGCTATCGGACTCCCAGGTGCGTTTCTGGCTCTTAAGCCTTCCTCAGTAAGAAACAACGACGAAAGAAATGCATACATACAAACAAACATATATACACAACACACACACACACACCATACATACACACATATATAATATATATATATAATATATATATATATATATATATATATTATATGTATGTGTGTTGTGTGTGTGTGTGGAGGCGCAATGGCCTAGTGGTTAGGGCAGCGGACTCGCGGTCGCAGGATCGCGGTTTCGATTCCTAGACCGGGCGTTGTGTGTGTTTATTGAGCGAAAACACCTAAAAGCTCCACGAGGCTCCGGCAGGGGGTGGTGATCCCTGCTGTACTCTTTCACCACTCTTTCTCCCACTCTTTATTCCGTTGGCCTGCTCGCTTAGCCAGCGGGGTGGCGTCATTCGAAGTCTAAAACAATGCGAACGCATTGTGACCAGCGATGTGTAACAACATCTGATGGTCTGGTCGGTCACGTGATCACCTGATATATATATATATATATATATATATATATATGTATGTATATATATATGCACATTTATGTGTGTGTGTATGTGTATATGTATGTATGTATATGTACGTATGTATGTATACATGCGTGTGTATATAAGCACACATTCACGCACACAGATACACAGTTGTAAAACAATTTGTCAGAGTCGTTACAGTGTGGATGGAACGCCTCTTGGTATTTGTTGCGACACTCTTCCCTCTGAGTTCAAATCCGGTCAAGGTCAATTTTGATTTCATCCTTTCGGAGATGGATTAAGAAGTAACCTTCTAGAGCAGTTGACTGGCGGAATAGTTAGAGGGCTGGATAAGATGTCTTGCAGTATTGCCTCGGCCCTTTATTCTTATTATTCTGAGAGTAACGACTGCGACGACAGTGATGCCAACCATATTTTCTCTCGGGTTCAACATTGGTAGCGAGGAGAAAGATTGTATGCATGGAGAACCGATAGTTTTCCATGAAATTTCTTGAACAATCCTGCACATACATCTACTGAGTTGAGATATAAGTTCATTGACCGATAAAGGTCCTACACACACACATACATGCATAATGCGCACACACAAACACACACATATGTATGTGTGTTCATTTAGTGGTCGACTAAGGGTATGAAATTATCACCGGTTTACGCTTACAGTAAAGATGAGAATATTCATTTCTAACTTCCGTACAAGGCTACAGATTTGGATGTTTAGCTGACTACACCGACCCTAGTACTTGTTGAAATATTTTTCTATCATATCTCTCAGTAAGTAAAATTGAAGCTATGGAAATATTACAATAATTTTATAACCTAACTTGAGACTTATACACGTCTCTTCTCTTCTCTTTCACCCCCTCTTCATCTGATTAGTCGAAATATATCAATGAGCACTGACTCATGTGCCGCTGTCTGAAGAGCTAGAATTTTTCTAGGAAAGATACAAGATACAGCAGTGTTTTCCCATTGACACTGCCGGTTCCTTTAAGGTGTATTATACTAGTTCCCCGCTCCTCTAACCTTACCCTTCACGCAAGAGCCTATTCAACTCTTAGTCTGGTTCACGTGACATTTAAGCATGTCTACACACCAATCGGCATACGTATGTGACACTTGTCTAAGGACCAGCTCTCCGCGAATCTCTGTATGCCTTAGCTACAGCTGTTGCCCCTTAACAGATGCCCTTTAGAGGACTACCAAGCAGATTCAAATCAGTGGTGTCTGTTTGGCTGAATTGTTAGAACGTTGGGCAAACTTTCCTGCGTTTTATCTTTAGGTTCTGTACTTTCTGGGCTCAAAACCCACTGAGACCAACTTTGCCATTCATAAAATACAATAAAATATCAGTCGATTACAGAAGCTGTTGTAATCGATCAATTGCTTCCCGTCAAAAAGATCCGAAACCCTACAAACGCTACTTTTTAGAACGGTTAATTAGATGATAAGTCAGAAGATATGTTTCTAAATCTTCCTACTGTCTTGTGACTGAGTAAAAAGTTCTTTTGTTTCACATAGATTTACATGGAATTATCCGTTAAGCACTAAGTATTCGGATGTTGAACAGAATCTTAACACGAACGAGGAGACGTATTTCAACGATCTGTGGGTTTTTTTTTTTTGTATACCACAGCTCAGTCAACCACTATTTCATATTTTAAACTGTAGACACCAACCATTATGCTTCCGACCAAGGGTTCCAGTAGCTTTTAATGTTCCATGCAAATAAAAAGTTATCTTAAATTTAAAACCTGGTCGCGAAAATATAGCTCTTTGAGTAAAAGTCAATAATTCTACACACATATACTTTAAAATATGTAAATATAATTTAGTGGAGTAAATTCTTGGTGGATGAATAATTTATTAACATAACAATAATATGCAGATTATTAACTAAATGAGTACGAGAAGGTATGAGCCAATAAGCCTTGCAATAGCAACAAATAATAGCATTTATCTTTTTTATGCGAAGTTTAAAATATTCCATGTACTGTGGTAAGGTATGCAAATGTGTATAGACGCACTTCACAGAAAGTACATTACTTCAGAAAGCAATCATTAATGATGCATCTAGTATAATATTAATTAAATTACTTTATTAATCAAGCAAACTATACTTTAGACTTTATTAAAACGAACATGAAAAGACCGTGTTAAGGCGGCGAGCTAGCAGAAACGTTAGCACACCGGGCGAAATGCTTTGTGTTATTTCGTCCGCCGTTACGTTCTGAGTTCAAATTCCGCCGAGGTCGACTTTGCCTTTCATCCTTTCGGGGTCGATTAAATAAGTACCAGTTACGCACTGGGGTCGATATAATCGACTTAATCCGTTTGTCTGTCCTTGTTTGTCCTCTCTGTGTTTAGCCCCTTGTGTGTAGTAAAGAAATAGGTATTTCGTCTGTCTTTACGTTCTGGGTTCAAATTCCGCCGAGGTCGACTTTGCCTTTCATCCTTTCGGGGTCGATTAAATAAGTACCAGTTACGCACTGGGGTCGATATAATCGACTTAATCCGTTTGTCTGTCCTTTTTTGTCCTCTCTGTGTTTAGCCCCTTGTGTGTAGTAAAGAAATAGGTATTACGTCTGTCTTTACGTTCTGAGTTCAAATTCCACCGAGGTCGACTTTGCCTTTCATCTTTCGGGGTCGATAAATTAAGTACCAGTTGCAACTGGGTCGATCTAATCGACTGGCCTTCTCCCCCCAAATTTCGTGCCTTGTGCCTAGAGTAGAAAAGAATATTAGACCGTGTTTAAGGCGGCGAGCAGGCAGAATCGTCCCTCTTTACGTTTTGTTCAAATTTCGCCGAGATAGACTCTGCCTTTCATCCTTCTGGGGTCAATGAAATAAGTACCAGTTGAGCACTGGGGTAGATGTAATCTATTGGATCCCACACCCGAAAATGCTGGCCTTGTGCCAAAATGTGAAACCAATATTAAATCTACTTAAGGCGGCCAGCTGAGAGAGTCGTTAGCACGCCAGGTAAGATGCTCGATGACATTCCGTCGGCTTCAAGTTCTGAAGTCAAATTCCGCCAAGGTCAACTTTGCTTTTTTATTTTTCCTTCGTAGATAAAATAAGTACCAGTTGCGTATCGCGGTGGATGTAATCGATTTACCTTCTTCCCCCAAATTGTTGGTCGCAGGCCAAAATTTGAAATCAATATTAACTCTAGTATAGTAAAGTAAGAATTTCCTTTTATTTCTTTTCAAATTTTATTTCTTTGAAATTTAATATAAATCAGCATCTTTTCCGTTATCTTCCAATCGCAAATCTTAATCTGGAAATTTTCAAAAGCATGCGCTTTTGATATAGTTTTGCTTACGGATGACGAATATCGTAGTTATTATTTTGAAAATTTTATCATAAAGAAGTTAGAAGCAATCAAACTTACGTATAT
Source organism: Octopus sinensis (assembly GCF_006345805.1). Taxonomy (NCBI): domain Eukaryota; kingdom Metazoa; phylum Mollusca; class Cephalopoda; order Octopoda; family Octopodidae; genus Octopus; species Octopus sinensis. The sequence goes on along the minus strand of NC_043005.1, from coordinate 59,340,488 downwards.
TTTCAGCCAATGAATTTTAAACCACTGTCCTCACAGAAGAAGTCGAAACTGTTCCTTGTCATGGCAACTCCACTTCCTTCATTAATTCTCTGACTGCGTATAACGAACATGTAGCAGGAGATAATGCCGGGAGTCTGAGTCTATTAGAAGAGCACGTGGTTGGAAAGGGGAACCCTTTCATTCGGAAGAATAATATTATTTATCTGCTGCTTGGTCAAAGAGCTGAGGAGAGTACGTTTTGTGAAGAAAAAGAGATTGGTGCGGGAGTAGATTACGAAAATTATTTACAGAAGGTCTGAGCAGAGGATCTTTTTTTTTCTGTCGTACCTTCTGGAGATCGTAATACACTCGAAGAACGCGTTCGTCAATCAATTCCGCCGGTATCAACGACTTACAGTGACCTTTGGCGTACCTACTTGGCATATTCCTGAAATACCAGGATGCCAGTTTCGCTATAGAACGGTGAACCACAATTTTGAGTTTGTAAACCCATACTAAACATGTACAAAGCACTTGTACCTGTTTTGAGCGAGGGAATAAATGGCGCGATGGCACTAACCGTTCTACAATGGACTCGTATCTGCAAGATTGCATAGCACCGCAGGTATGAAAAAGAAGACTTGTTTCAAAAGACACTGCGGTGGATATCTTAGTTTCGTTAATTTCATAACATTCTGTTGTATTAATTTGTTTCAACATTGTCTTCTTTTATTGACAGTGTATGTGTTTTCGTTTCATTTTGGCAATTATTTCTAGCAGCAGGTCGGAAATATTTAATCATTGTTTTCTTTCAATTAAATCCTACTGATTTAAATCTCTCTTTTTTTTCCCCATTAAATTCCTACTTTAAAATGAGTCTTATTTTACGTTTGCTTTCATTAGATTCTTTATTTAAAAGACCTATTCAATTTTCACACCTCTCTTATCTGCCTTCTCAACGATAGCTTGTTGCCATAGCAAATATGGCAGCAAACAGTTTTGATTTCCACTTGTGAAAACCTTGAGCTAATTTCATTGGCTAAAAATATATATCTTAAAATGCTTCTTTCTTGTTAATTACAAAGTTTTCGGGGAAATGCAAGTAATATTCGTCATCGACATGCAAAACTGCATGAGTTGAAAATTTGAAAACAATCCATTGAGAATTGAAAAGCCTTTAAATGATTGGAAGCAAACGGAAAAGATCCTAAAATTTCAGTAATGCATTACGTGTAGCCAGAGATGAATGTATATTTTGCAAGCGCAGCCTTGATTCTCATTAAATACATCAATATGAATTACTTTATGAAGAGTTTTAGATTGATAAAGACATTTTTATAATCCATACGTCATGTTTATTGTTTGAACACGATTTATGAACAGATGTAAACTTGTTGAGTATTTGAGTTTATCTTTGTACTTTTATAAAAGGTAATTTAACTGAGTGACAAACTTGTTCATCGGAAGTTTAAAAGAAAATAAATTTAGCTTGCAAATTATATAAAATATGTATTTAACAAGTAAGTTATTGTCTGATTCAATAGAGTAGTGAATATTATCAGATTCTTTCAGCATTTTAAAACTTCAATAAATTATTGTATTTACAAATATGAATGCAAATGAGCTGTCATTAATTCCCGATAACACTATTACTTCGATGTCAGCTTCATACAACTCATTTAATGTTTTCAGTAACAGTAATAATAAGAATGTCTAACAGAAGAATCATCGAGTTATTTTAAATATCGTTGGAGCACCTTACCCTGAGGACATGATTTTTCAGTGATACAACTATCGACTATGGATTGGCTGAAATATTTACATCTCTGTTTCAATGCGAAGATGATATTATAAAAGAAAGACTGGAGACTGGAATATGCATATTGACAAACGTAGTCAGTAGAAATTCCACGTATTATAATTATTTGCTTTTAATTTAAAAAAAAAGTCTTCAAGGTTTAAATGATAATGAAATAGACGACAGATAAAGGCTAAGATTTTGGTAGTATTAGTAATTATTTTCAGCCAAATTTGCAAGCATAACTAAATTCATCCCAGAAAAAATACCGAGATCGGGAATCCACTCCACGTGATATTTACAATTCACTATACCTATTTTCAACAGGACAAACATATATACAAACAAATACACACACATTTTAAGTTTGACAAACAGTCACCACGACGACAACAGTTGAATGACGTCATAATAGATTCTTTGTTTGTTTGTTTTTTTCAAACAACTTGCAGCTGCTACTGCTACCAGTTGAAAGTTCAGCATACCAGATGCTAGCAAGCTTACAGGAACATCAGGAGAGAATGCGCTCCATTTCCGGGTCGTCCTCTCGACGACAACATTACGCACCGGCCCCACTCACTGAAAGGTGGCTCCGCTTATCATTCTTCTACACATTGCTCATCGTCTCTTTTTAACCATATCCGGTGGTTTGCCTTGTCCACTGCAGTTTGGACACCATCCATGATGGTATGTTTTCGCTTTCTATCTTTTCAACGAACGCTTACACACATACACACACACTATATATATATATATATATATATATGTATATTTTACTTGTATCGATCATTTGATTGCGGCCATACTGGGGCACCGCCTTTAGTCGAACGAATAGACCTCAGGACACATTCTTTGTAATCCTAGTACTTATTCTTTCGGTCACTTTTGCAGAACCACAAACTTACAGGGACATAAACACACCAGCATCGGTTGTCAAGTGATGGACAAATACCGACACATGAACATATATGTATATATATATTAAAATTAAAATGAGGGTGAAAAATTGGATATTAATTTAATAACATCAATTTAACACCAGTGGTCTAGCATAATATATATATATATATATATATATATATATATATATATATATATATATATATATATATACACACAAACATCTAATGTAGGATAAAATTCTATCAATGGCCAGCATATTAAAAAATACCTTTAATGGTTAAATTTATAAATATATATATATATGTTCATGTTCTTTTTTTGTACCTCTGATGAGAGAAATGCGACTATTGTTATTGGCTGGAAAATTCGCCCGATACAAACGCATTCTCTGAAACAATCGTACGGTTTTGTACTACGGTTTTTCTTTGGATTGCAATATTGGAGCGCCTGAAACCTAATGTTTCGATAAATTTTTTATGTATTTTGTATTCCCAACGAAAATCTGTCATCTACTTCGATTTACGCAATATATATATATATGTATGTGTGTGTGCGTGTGTATGTGTGTTCGTGTGTGTGTATGTATGTAAATATATATATATATACATATATATATATATATATATATATACACACACATATTTATATATGCATATATATATATACACACATATATATATACACACATATATATATACATATATATACATATATATATATAAATATATATACATATATATACATATACATACACACAACTTAGTTTCTGCCTACTAAATCTACACACAAGGCTTTGGTTGATCTGGAACTATAGTACATGACGCAGTGGGAATGAACCCGGGAGCCTATATACATGTGTGTATGTGTGTGTGTGTGTGTGTGTGGATGGGTGGATGGATGGATGGATGGATGGATATATATATATATATATATATATATATATATGTATATGTATGCATTCATGTATATATGTATGAGGAACAGTTTTTCAAACCTTATGTATTGAAAACATGGCTCTTAAACTCTTTTTCTTTTTATATGGTAACTTCATTTTGTGCATCAGACCCATGAAGATTTTTTAGAACAATTAATTCCCAAATTCATTTTTTATAAGTTCTTACAGTTATATGTTACCAATTTTCAGGATATGCAGTTGTGCTAGCTTCTCTACTGCCTCTTCTTGTCGTATATAGTCTTGGTTTCTGTGGACTTTACAGCTAGAATTTTTCCTGTTTGGTTTGTTGTACATCATCCGATTCGTATTTTGACCGAAAAAATCTACATGTCACAAGTGTACATTGTTTGAGTATTAATTGCACAGCCTTATGTTGTGATAGGAGTATTGTTTCCACAATCGATCGTGTGTTTCTGGGAAATTATATAAGCTATGCATGTACCATCTGCTAATATTTTACTATCTGGCTTTGTTCTATGGCATATGATGCTGTGCTTTGATAATAGCTCATTGTAAATATATCGCAACCAAAAGGAGATTGTTGTAATTATCTGGCCAATATAACAGTATGCACCTGTTATTTTTGCAGTCAACTTTATAAATTGAATTGGACATTTTAAGCTCGTTTTGTTATTTACATGTTTGTGCTGTTTAGTAGATTAAGAGGAACATTTTTCTTTATGTTAAAGTTTTGTTACATATTATTATTATTATAGTGTCATTTTATGAGTTGATGTGTCATTTTCGTTTTATGTGCTTTTCAAAGTAGGCGATTCATATAGTGAACCGTGTGTATTATACGTGTACTTTTAGAAATAGCGCTGTCTAATGCATTTATCACTGTGTTGCATATTTATTCTTCAATACCTTGGTCTACCTCCTTTGAATATCCATTATTAATTGGTGTTTATTTTATGATTTTCATTTATGGGAAAGAATTTCCTAAAATGTGACATTTTGTAGTCATAAAGATTTTGTAGGCATTATATGTGTGTCTTTCTACGTAAGCGGTAAAATCTGCACACGCACACACACACAAACAAAATTCTGGATGAAAAGAGTACATAAAAATGCAACTCACTACAAAATGGAATACTAAAGAAGCCAGCACCGCTCCATATCCTGAAAATATGGCTGAAGTAGCCTGGACACGTTAATAAAAATTATTTCTAAAGCTTTATTCCTCTTTTATATATATGAACCTGATATGCAGATACGAAAAATTCCAAAAGTAAATGCATAAATTAGAATATAGTCATAATTTCTATCTTTCTACATAAGTACACAAATATAAAACACACACAAGCACGCATATATATATATAATATATATATATATATATATATATATAATTATATATATATATATATATATATATAATATATATATATTATATATATATATTATAATATATATATATAATATATTATATATATATATATATATATATATATATATATATATATATATCTATATATATATATATATATATATATATATATATATATGGAGGTGCAATGGCCCAGTGGTTAGAGCAGCGGACTCGCGGACGGAGGATCGCGGTTTCGATTCCCAGACTGGGCGTTGTGTGTTTATTGACCGAAAACACCTAAAAGCTTCACGAGGCTCCGGCAGAGGTGGGGGCGACCGCTGTTCTACTCTCTCGCCCAACTTTCTTTCACTCTGTCTTCCTGTTTCTTGAGTAACGCTGCGATGGACTGGCGTCCTGTCTAGCTGGGGGGAACACATACGCCACAGAAACCGGGCCCATGAGCCTGGCTAGGCTTGACAAGGGCGCATAAATAAACATATATATATATATATATATAAAATATAAATTAGAGATAAAACCACTATTGATTTATGTCTATCACACTTTGAGTTGTATAATAGTGGGTTTATCTCTAATTTATATTTTATATATTTATACTGTAAAATTTGATTTAATACTAAATTGAATAATCCTTGTAAGTTTGGAGTTATACTCCCTAATATTAGTAGTATATATATATATATATACATACATACATGTATATATTATATATATATAATATATATATATATATATATATATATATATACATAAAAATACATATATCACAATGCGCGCACGCATACAAAAACATATATACAGGGATAGGCATAAATCGCTTTACCCATTTCTAATGATAATAAAGAAATGAGTAAAGCGACTTATGGCCATCCCTGTATATATATATATATATATATATATATTATATGTGTGTGTGTGTGTGTGTGTGTGTAAAAGTTCACTAGAAGAGGTCGAAAGTTTAAGCACTTTTAATGTATCCCTTAAAGAAGGATGGTTTTCAATAGAATAATTGAAAGTACATATTATCAATAAAAGTTTGCTATTGAATTCTTCAGATTGCATCAAACTACACACACACACGAACAGATATATACTTACATACAAACTTTTTAATTGGAAAAAATATTAGAAATCTTCTTTTAGTGTTACATTTTTATCACATTTTAGAGAATTTCACTGCAGCCAAGACTCCTACACGATATCGATTATTGATTTTATTAGGGATTGTATGCGGGTAAGTGAGGCTTAAAAGAAACATTGTTTGAAGAAGGAAGCATATTATGGGTCTGTATTTTTAGATAGCGTATATTAATACTGATAAAAGTATTTTTCAAATTGTTCGGTGTGCACGAATGGCCGTATGGGTAAGAAGATTATTTTGAAATCATATAGTTCCAAGATTCATACTGCTGTTTGGAAGCATGGAAATGTATTTTCTTCCGTATACGATAATGAAATTGCCTTCACTTCGTACCAGTCGCGTAAATAGAAAGATATTATCTGGTGCCAGCTAAGTATAAATGTTTTTGGTAGAACATTAAATATGTACTATTGTGCGTGGGTAGAGTCAATTTCTTTCTGTGCCTTATAATGTAACACACTCACCGGTAACATTTCCAAAAAAATAAAATAATAAAATAAAAAAAAATAATAATAATAAAATAGAAAATAAAAAAAAATAAAAATAAGAAATAAGTGGAAATTTTACCGGCGAGTGTGTTACATTATAAGGCACAGAAAGAAAATTATTCTCCCCAGGCACAACAGAATATGCTTCAACACACGAACTCATATAAAGAATCTTGCAAACCAAATCCAAAAACGAAATTAAATATGTATTGCCTGCACTAACACTATCTCCTGGCCCTTCAGTGCCTTTAGCAAAGTCCACACCATATTGCAAGTATTTAGTGCAGAGATTGATTAAGAAAGTAACTCAATATATTGGTGTTTGTTTCCTTCATTTCTCTGTACCTTGCAGAAAAAAAAGCCATGTGCGCTGCTCTTCTTATATATGTCAGACCATCCAAAACCTTTTTCCTTTACTCGTTTTTTAGTTTTAGTTTTTTTGTAAAGGTGACGAATTGGCAGATTCGTCAACGCATTGGACAGAATATCTCACCTGACTTATTGCGCACTAAGTTCAAATTTCGCCTTTCTTCTCTTCGGGGTCGATAAAAAGATACCAATTCAGGGAAGCTGATAGATGGAGCTGTTAAAACATCAGATAAGATGCCTTGTGGCATTTGCTCCAGCCACAGATTACATTATGCCCAACTTAGCTGGTAGACATAACCCACCGTCTCGGCAACTTGGATGCCTTCGGCCGAACACCTTTTTTTGCAAGCAATCGGGTCACGTCCCCAATTTTGGAATAAATTTCTTTTTCTGTCCTATGTGTCTCAAAAGTCTTGTAAAGGGACGTTGACATTACTGTCCCTCTTGATTATAAGTTTTAAAACTCTCCTGTCTCAATATTTGACTCGGTGGTTAAAATCAAAATCCCCCAAAATTCCAACATACATTTGTACTTTGGGTCAGTCGCATAACTGATGAGAGAGATTTAAATGCTTTTCCAGTTAATATAATCTAATATAACCCTTCCAATAATCATTTCAACTTAATTCTTCGCTTGAATACAACATACGTTGTCATAGCTGCAAATTACATTCAGTGAAGGCGAGTGCAATTATTAAGAATCGTAGAAACAGAAATACGAAACACCAACTGCTAGCGATCAAAGCAAACTTCATGCAAGGTGTACTGTACGAAACGTACAGTTTTTGATGTGCTTTGAGGTCGTGTATACCAATTACTGAACGTCCATTCATTTAAACACACACACGTACAGAGAGAGGGTGGAGGGAGGAAGAGAGAGAAATTGCAAGTAATATGTAGTGTAAACTAGAATGGCATTCACCCAGTCAGCTATAAAATAGTGGTTCAATTTCATTAGTAGGCTTGTTACACTCGAGCCAACAAGCGAGCGTGTTTGGAATTTCCGATATGCAAGGAATTTCAGCCACATTTCTCTAACAACCCACCTTTATCGTCTAAGAAAAACAACAACATATTGAATACACTGTGTATGGTGTGCCAATGAAGGGCCCTTTATTCGATTGCCCAGTCTGCTAGAAAAAGCAAACAAATATCACTGAAACCATAACACTGAACCATAACATTTGAAAAGAGGACACACTGTACAACCTGGATATACTACTATGCCTGAAAATAAGATTGGGTGGTCGTAGTTAGGATGCATTTGATAACATAGATGCTCGGTGTGAGGTCTTCTGATGCTAAGATTTCATAAAAAGTACGGAATCGTGTCAGATTAATTAAGACGGGACCATCTTTGATTATAAGTCAAGACTGACCTGGTACTATAAAATTACGTGTGTGTGTGTTTGTGTGCGCATGTGTGTGTGTGTTTGTGTGTATGTGTATCTTTGTGTGCGTGTATGTCTGTATGTGTGCTTTGTGAGTGTATGACTGAGTTTTGTATGTGCATGTATACGTGTACATATAAAACAAAACAGATATTTTCTAAATAGCCTTTCTACGTCTACTTTGGTTGCTAAAGTGTAACGCTAGTTAATGATTGTCTCGTCGCTAATTCAACAAGTTCGATTATATATGTAGGTTTCACTGAAGAGGCATAATTAGCACGAAACAAGAGCAGAGTTATTTTTCCCGTACTTGACATACTGATTGAGAAATGATTAGGCATTGAACCAATATTGTTTCCACCACTTTGTCTCACCACTTTTGAAGACACTGAGAGCACAATAACACTTGCGCACCCAAAAATGACCTAACATATAATATCCTGCCTTCTTTACGACATATGTGTTTCTACAGAGTAACTGATGTCCCTAAGTAATCATTATAGCAATGTAACCCGAACTAACCAATGGAAGTTAACTTCTCTCAATAATAAAGCCGTCATAGTTTTCTTTTCTCTGATCTCAAATGTCTGAAGAGATGAATGACTTTTCCCAGCCACAAAGCAGAAGGAACACGCACATATTGAGTAAAAGCTAAACTTTTATTCAATATGTATATGTGTTCCTCTGTGTGCATCTGTGTGTACGTATATAAGAACGATTCAGAATAGAGTAAAATTAAGTAAAGCATCCCTGGAAGGCAAATTGTATTTGTCATATAGCGAACGACTATGTTACTATTTATGCGAGAGTGCCAATGGACGACGCAAGCTATCAAGTTAAAACTTAGAAACGTTTTACTAGATAAACCCTAAAGCATCTAATCCATCTCGTATGGCATGTGTATCAAAAGTATTTTGTAACCACTCAAACTTCAGCAGACAAGTTGCTCTGACATCCTTCTGTGAAGTCCGGTATCATACCGAAATTACTCTCTGCCTATGACTGAAGCAAACTCTAGAATATAGTGATAAATTGTAGCACAAATCGTTAAGATTTTTATAATATAAACTTATAAAACATTGTCTAGTTGGAAAAAGCAAGCAGATACCTCCATCACGTGTGCATTTGTAAGCATGCATATGCATGTGTGCGCGTGCGTGTAGGTGCATGTGTTTATTTTTATATTGGCGCCATTGGAATTGGTATTAAGAGGCTATAACAAAAAATCTGAACACTGGATAGAAATGTGTCCCAAAGCTAAATATAAACGGCTATGTTTTGTATTCTCGTCGACAGTCCAATTATCCGTAAAGACATTGCATCCGATTTGCTTTCACAGATGAATTAAAGTAGATAGCGAGGTAGTTATACCGAGTGTTTCTCCTCTTACAACGTTCTAATAATTTCATATCGTTACCGTAATTGAATTTAGGAGCCACGAGATCAGTTTTAATCTACCATCTATAAGACCCTGTTCAATGGCATGCTTTCCCAATTGTCAATATTTATTTCCATTTATTCCTTCATTATTTCTTTTGAAAATATCATTGAACTGAAAATGATGGCAGCTAATGTGCTTTTTGCTGAAGATATCATGCATTTCAAAATTATTGTAAGCATTATTTGTATCATTTATACAACAAACGACACCAAGGACAACGGAATTGATGTTCGTTTAGCAAAATGTAAATGGATGATACATATATTATTACATAAATTCAGAAACTAAGATGAAACTTGTATTACCGTCCGTCACCTTTCCCTTATGCAACTATAAGGAATACGATAAACTACTTAAAGGTATGGAAGACACTTCAATCAATATTTATCTTATTTTCATACATAAAAACAAACTCACACAAACACATTCACAAATATACATGCATCGTGAATAATAATAATAAATAATAATAATAATAATAATATATTATTATATAATAATAATAATAATAATAATAATAATATAATAATAAGAATAAGAAGAAGAAGAAGAAGAAGAAGAAGAAAGAAGAAGAGAAGAAGAAGAGAAGAAGAAGAAGAAGAAGAAGAAGAAGAAGAAGAAGAAGAAGAAGAAGAATATTAATAATAATAATAATAATAATAATAATAATAATAATAATAATAATAATAATAAAATTGTATTGAAAAGAATTCTTGGATTTGGATAATTCACCTTTGGAAACATGGGTGGTTCGTTCAACACCCTTAAACAATCCTTATTCAGGGACCTTTTGAGCAGGATGGGCTACATGACCAGAAGAAAATTCTAACTGGGCCCCACCTGCAAGGTCATGCGCTGTTTATCTTCATATGAGATCATGATGTCGCGCACATATGGTTGTGATGCATGTGCCTGGTGTACCCTTATCAGACGGGAAGTCATGATGGGTATACTGGGCTTTGTATATTTTACCCCAGTGTCGCTTTGATGGCATGCCCTGCTCTCTCACACAATAATAATAATAATAATTATTATTATTATTATTATTATTAGTAGTAGTAGTAGTAGTAGTAGTAGTAGTAGTAGTAGTAGTAGTAGTAGTAGTAGTATTTCATTTATTGGTCACCAGGGCCGACATATACGGGGCAATACAGTAGACGTGGACAGTGGGGAGTACACAGTTAAAACAATAACAATATTATCAAATAAGAATAATATAACAATGAAAGTTCCCCAATAGGTGGGTAACCACCTGGAGTTGGCTCAGGTAACTCACTAATCCTGAACCACTCGACGCTTTTTCCGAGAAGGGCACCCTTTTTCCTCTCAAATTCACTAGCCTACGGGCGCATTATTGGTGTAGGTCCACAAACATGTGCCATTTTCGCTACATTTACCCACCTTTTAGCAAATATACTGGGAGGCAGCACTTCTCTCTCCACCCTCATCTTCCTTTCCAAGTGAAATTTGAATAAGTTGATGAGGGATTGGCCGAAAAGTGACCGTCTTCAATCCTTTCACCCTGTTCCACCATACAACCGCTTTCGCTACTGCTATCATAGAGGAAAATTGTCTGCTCTTCCGGACCAATGGATGGTGGCGGATGGATCTTCACTATGAACTCGGCCTATAGCCGTAGCCGTCCCACAAAATAATTTCACCAGTTATCAAACGGTGGTGGGGGACAAACATAAACACACGTGTGGAGAAGGTGCATGGCTTTGTGATTAGAGTATTTAGTTCATGATTGTAAAGTCATGAGTTCGATTTCCTGGCAGCGAGTCCTGTCCTTGAGCAAGACACTTTAATTCACCTTGCTCCAGTCAACTCAGCTGTCAATAATGATTAGTAGCTGTATTTCAAAAGGCCAGCCTTGTCACAGTATGCGTCTCCCCGAGAACTATGTTAAGCGTACACGTGTCTGTGGAGTGCTCAGCCACTTGCATTTTAATTTCGCGAGCAAGCTGTTCCGTTGATCGGATCAACTCGAACCTTCGTCGTTGTAACTGACGGGAAGCCAGTTATGTATGTATAAATGCGTGTGTGTGAGTGTGTATTTGCTTTTTTATTAAGTTGTATATAAAAGAAATAAAAGAAACTCAAAGATTGCGCGTTGTATCCTTGAGCAAGACTCTTTATTTCACGTTGCTCCAGGTCACTCACTCGTTGTAATTCAAAGGGCCAACTTTGTCACGCTGAAACTCCCTAAGCACTACGTTAAAGGTACGCGTGTCTTTGGAGCGCTCAGCCATTTTATTTGACGTCACCTTAGTCTAAACCAATTAGACTTTTCTCAGGTGAAAGTCGGACTCTCAGGAAATAAACAAATAAACGTCGAGCCGACCGAACCAGTGACTTCGTAAGGAATGGAACCAGTCCGTTTACTAAAAGACCATCAGGCAAAAACAAGTTACCAAGTCCTCACCAGGAAGTCAACCAACCAGAACGCTGAACTAAGCCAAATATAAATATTTTGATTAAAACAAATGATATAATTAAGCTTAAAACCAATCAGAATGTGTTCCCTTACCGTGGTCAACAAAGAAAGAAAATATTTGTCATACAAATGACGTCACCAGGAAGCCAACCACCCAGAACGATGGACTTTGCTGAAACAAAACTATTTTGACCAAAACACCCACGAGAAGAACAAAAGACATCATCAAAAGAAACAACCAATCAAAAATTTACTTTTACCGTAAAATTATTATACACACATAAACACCGATAGTTTATAATGTTTACTATGTAAGCATATCTTATTGTTCTCTTAGCACAAACAAAATTGATTTTGGTAAATATTTTGCTTTTCTACATAAACGATTGTCATTCATTCTAGACGGTTTTGAAACAGATACAGATTGTTGATACACATCAAGCATGTATATGTACTGAAATACCTCTAAACTGTTTTGCCCCGAACCAGGTCTGAGAAAGCAGAAACAATAAAGAATGTTTACTATATCGAAGAGAATAATATCCAAGTTGTAAATCTCTCTTTCTCCATTTAAAATGACTGGAATGAATCTTGTGCTTCATTATGCAAAGGAATTATGAAGGAGCAATAACAGGTTTAGTCTGAGAAATACATTAAATACGATCATACCTGTTTAGGTTGAAATTCCGTTCCAATTGCCATAGGGGAGAAAGTATGCTGAAGAGAGTTGAAATGTATGTACGGCATGTTGACTTCTACTGTTACGCCAACGAAAAGCATCTGAATATATAAAGAACAGGAATTTATATACATTATATATATTAATGCATGAATGTAAACACACAATTAAAAAAAAAGAATATATACAATGCATAAAACATGACACGCACACGAATATATATATATATATATATATATATCAAATCAAATACGCGAACATTAAACATAACAAGAAACAAGAGGTCGTGCACATGGTTAGTCTGACGCTCAGTAAAAAGAGAAAGGTTTTGACTTTTCGAACATAGATCTTTGTCAGAAAGAAAAGAGGGAAAAGGAAAAGTCCAAAGAGAAAAAATCACCAACAACACGTGTAGTTACATATCTAGTCATCCTTGATGTGTTGTACATGTCTGTGCCGAGTACATTCCTCAGTAATTGCCTTCCATAAAATAGAATATCTATTATAGCTATTCCTCTTACTAAATGATAAGAGCAAGATTTAAGAAACTATTATGAACGGATGTGTACTCTAAGAAACATTTTATTTCAAGAATACTATTGATGATAATTGTGGAAGCATTCTATATAGAACCAGTTCAATTTACCTACTGTAAAAATGAAATGGCTTTGTAACCCAGTTTAACAGTCGTAATATTTTATGACGCGGCGAGCTGGTTGAATCGTTACCGCGCCGGGCTAAATGCATAGCAGCACTTCTTCCGTCTTTATGGTAATTTAAATATGTACCAGTTAAGCTCAGGGGTCGACGTAATCGACTTGCATACCCCCCCCACCACCAAACTGTTCGTCTTATGCCAAAATTTGAAACATATTTATTTTATGGCACACCCAGTTATATTTAACTTTCCAAACATCTAATTATTGAGCTAAATGCGTTTTGAAAGATTCACGAGGCTTATATACCATCAGAAAAATAACATGTTGTCATGTTGCGCATCAGAAGGAATAATCCTATATGGTTATGTGCAATATGTGTCATGCTGCATGCTCATGTTCTTAATTACAATTAAAAGAAATTATTGGCAAGAGATTAAAAGAAATTATTGGCAAAATGATTGGCAAGAGATAACATTTCATACGACAAAATAGCACTTCTACAACTGTGCTTATTTAATTACAGGCTTATGAGGACAGAATTTATCCTGATTTCCATGACGTACAGGTAAACAAAAGTAGGCATAACACTTTATTAATTGACATACATTGTTCAACCTGCACATGTTGATAGAGTTACACTTCCTGAATACAAAGGTAATACTCAACATGGTGTTTGAAAAAATCAGAAGCGCATTGTTGTATTCAGTTTTTCATAGCGACTTTCAGTTTGTGTCATGAAAACATTGTCTCCTATAACTGCCTTCGTTCGAATGAACAGGTGGATGTCATAGGATAACAGATCCGGGCTATACAGAAGATGGGGGTCAAGTGACCAGCTCAGTATCCTGATTTCATGATTTGTTGGCAAAGATGTGTGTGACCATGCCTTGTCATAGTGAATGTGGACTTTTCTCATATTCTTATTCAGTTCCCTACCCCTAGTGGCTCCTCTAAGCTTTTATAGAGACCCAGTGTATTTTTCATGTTCCAAAGAATCAAGGAGAACGAATCCCTAGTCATCTCAACAATAAGAAATCAATCACACTGACTCACTGTGCCGATCGCTGGCTCCGAAATTTCACAGGCCCGAAAGTATGACTCCATTCTACGAATTGTGCCTTTGCTTCCGGATCATAAACATATGTCCACATTTCATATTTTGTCACCAGACTGGGAAAAGGTCTTTGTAAGCTCCAAAGCCTTCCGGCAGATCACAATACACTTTTGTTCTCCACTTTTTCAACTCGTGTGTGCTTTTTGCTCACTGAAAATTTCCATTTCCTGTCTTCTGTAAAGCATTGTGTAAGTAGTTCAATTGTGTAGCAAGTTCGTTTTATCACTCATCTGTTCGCCCGAATCAATTCGTTAAATTGCGGGCAATTCGTGTCTGTGGTTGACTTTGTAGCGGTAGCTAGATAGATGAATGATCTCCCTGGCAAGCAAGATTATAGAGTAAAGCCCCCTTTCTAAGTTTCTCGAAGCATCTGTGTCATGAGACGTGAATCTTAATCATTCAAGAAGCTTAGCGTTTCTCTTGGAAGTTTCTAGAATGTCTAGCGTTCCATTAATAAAAACAGCTTGCCAACCCTGCTCTTCGCTTCTTCGTCGATTAGACTAAGAACCACTCACGTCATTGCTATGTCTGTCTATTTCTCTACGCCACATGACTGAAAGCCACCACTTAGCTGTTATTCTGCATTTCCTATCTCTGAACTTTTTTGTGTAGATTACTTCATTCAACTAGATTCTACATTTTGATTGTGTATCATCATCGACGAGTAAATAAAATATATTTTTTATATAGTAAATATATAGTTCTAGTTCTTGAATTTATTCTTCATCTCTATATGAACTCTTGTAATAATATCACGCAGCCATATCAACACCCGATACTGACTACATATAACCACTACAACTGTTTTCTACTGCGTGATTTCTCCTTCTTTAAACATCATTCACGTGTTAATAGCTCTTTTTAATAGCGCCATCTCCGTAAAAATATCATGTAGCCTTCCGTAAATTTCAACCAACCTGCATTCATAGGGATACTCCTCTTTATCATAAACTCAATGACGTCAACATGTTGTTCCTGCTCGGAACCCGTTACTTGCTTGCAATAAAAAAGAGTTATTATATCCAGATGTGCAATTTCAATGATTTGAATCAGTTAATAGAAAAATTATGCCCTCGTTTGCATTACTTTTGGTACAAATCTCGTATATCTAATATACAACAGGATATGTTTCTCATTTGATTAGCACATAAACTTGAAATATTGGCATCAGTAAAAGCATCTGAGCTCTTCAAATAAATATTAATGTTCTAATTAATTCCTCATAAAATATACTTGTCCGAACATTAAAGCATTAATTTCCAAATTATCTGTTTTTACTCTTTTTTTAAACCTCACACCCACTCTTACTTTTTGTAATTTTTTCTTATTTTACTGTTATTCCTTTGAATAAAGAATGGTAAACAAGGAATATCGCAGGTAGAGCTTATTTAGAAATGAGTCTATTCTTGTATTATTTATCATTTAGACTTCAAACAAAATAGTCAATGTTAATCAAATGTTATCTAAAATAAAAAAGACAACTTTGCTGCAAGAGAAAACACGAAATAAAAAACTGAAATTTAACGTAAAAATAATCACACTTAGATAATAATACAAGCCAACGAGCTTTTAACATACAATGTAATTTAATCATGTAATATATATTAAATCACATGGAGCCTACAGAATATTCAGACTGTAATAAGACGTGACAGCAGTTTCGATGAAACCAAACATAAGTCTTGATATTCTTTTATTTTCATTTTCTATATTTAAACTTGAGATAACACAGCTGTAGGAGCAAAAAGACAATAAAACTATTGAATGTATAGAACAAGTAAAAATATAGATTCTAATTAAACAAAAGAAAAGGAAAAGTTTTCACTGCTGTGCAAAAAATTAACTCTCTAATCTGTCATTATGTTAGATACCTGACAGCCAGGTTGTTTTTTTATAATTTCTGTTTCATTTTGGATAATTTGCATTTCTTAACAGCTTAAAAAAAAAACTTACTCGAAGCAGTAACATAGCAAGCTGTTCTTATAAATGTGTTTTCCTGTTTTTGTAATGATAGCCATTGAAAATTATTTCTGTTTTACTTCAACAGTAAAACAGTCGAAATAATTTAATAATTCGAAGCAAAACAAAACAATGTACATTTGTAATTTCCTGTTGTTGCTTGTCTCCTAGTCTCCCTTGACTGAGCAGACGTATAATTAAAGATGTTCCAGCGGTGACTTAAAGATACAATATACTTAGATCATATTTTGTGCGTTATTCCTTTTTTTTATGACAGAAGCGGGTCATTAAAAGATTATTTCTAGCAGAGTGAGCGACGGCATAGTAACATCATCATTGATTAGCATTGCTTCTTGAGTGTTTCGAGAATGTTTAGTTTTGTTGTTACCTGCTTAAAGATATATATTTTTATATATAAATAGATGTGTGTATGTGCAAGCATTTTTTCATTATATTGCAATGTAATGTTTCTTTTACCATTTTCACTTTCCTTCCCGTACATCATAACTAACAGCATCTCCCACTCTTCACACATTTCTACCACACACTTCTACCACACCCTTCATATTCCATGAGCCTTTTCTTTCAACTAACATTTACGCCCTCTGCCTCCTCCTCACTTCTGCCCATGCGCACCTCTATAGATATACGTCGAAAACAATCCATACATATATCTCCGACCTTATGCACATCTCCATTCACAGATACATTCCTATACGGAAACCTACTAACTACACCCTTCTTAACTCCCTCAAAGAACCGCATTCCCACAAGGCACCTAATTTACGTCCGTGTTGTTTTTCCGTTCCATTTTTCTCTAACACACCATTTTCCTTCTGTCATTTTTCTAACGAAGGACTATCGTCCGAAACGTCAATACTTTTTTTCTTTTAAGCGTGAAGTTAGCACCACATTTGTTAATACGTGTCCCTCCTCTCTTTTTCATTTTGCGTTCGTTGCTTTCATAATTTAAACGCATGTATAGGCTGTGTTTTGAAGTTTACTTTGAGACAACGAAGTATCGAGTTCAATCCCGTTGCACGGTACCTTGGGCAAGTGTGTTCTACTCTAGAACCGGGCTAACCAGCACTTTGTTAATGAAGTTGGTTTTGGTAGACGGAAACTCCATAGAAGCCTGACGTATATATATATATATATATATATATATATATATATATATATATATATATATATATATATGCATGTGTGTGTGTGATATATATATACACACACACTTCTGTTTTTGTGCTTGTACCTCCAACGCCTGACAACCGATGTTGGTTTGTTATCGGCCTTGTAATCGAGCGGTTTCTTAAAAATATGCTGATAGAATAAGTGCCTGAATTCTTATAGTACCCCGTAATTTGGTTGACGTTTCAAAAATAAATACTTGAAGATAGCTCCCTATTAAACACCCAAGACAACTCACAGTTTATTTGGGTTGTATTCTTTAGTATCAAGAAAAAGAAATCTAATTGAAGGAATCAAAATTTTCACATTAAAAAAAGCTGTTATGTTAGAAATGGGTTTTATTGATGTTATTAGCAAGCAAAACAAATACATTTCTTTTTCGTTCAATCTTTTTTACATTTAACTAAATTATTCACGTTATGATGAGTTTACTATACGCTTATCTGTAAAACTTTAGTGTTCACACATAGTTTTAAACCAGAACCTGTATATGGATATAATTTAAAGACTAACAACCACACATTTTATTCTGATGCAGCGTAGCGACATGGTTACGATCGCAATAGAGTAAAAATTTAACTTTACTGTTATCCCCAGCCATATTGCGGTTCATCTATCGCGGTTCCCATATCGCGGTTTATTATTTAAGCTTACACCGATTCCGCCGTAGTGGTGTTTTACATTTATAATAAAATAAATATATACAAATTATAAAAATAAGAATTAAAAATTATAGGCGTAAGAGTGGCTGTGTAGTAAGTAGCTGCTTATGATGCACATGGCTCCGGGTTCAATCCCACTGCGTGGCACCTTGGGCAAGTGTCTTCGGACTTACCAAAGCCTTGTGAGTGGATTTGGTAGACGAAAACTGAAAGAAGTCCGTCGTATATATGTATATCTATATATGTATATATGTATGTGTGTATATGTTTGTGTCTGTGTTTGTCTCCCCTCCCCCACCATCGCTTGGCAACCAAGGCTGGTGTGTTCACGTCCCCATAACTTAGCGGTTCGGCAAAAGAGTCCGATAGAATAAATACTAGGTTTACACTGAATAAGTCCTGGGGTCGATTTGCTCAACAAAAGGCGGTGCTCTAGCATGGCTACAGTCAAATGACTGAAACAAGTAAAAGAGTAAAGAGTATTCTGTACAGTACTGTTTCTACTTCGCGGATTTTCACCTATCGCGGTGAGTTTTGAAACGTAACACCCGCGATACTCGAGGGATTACTGTATTAACTAATTCATCATTTCAGAGATGGTAGTGTCAACGCATAACGTTCCCAAAAATAAGGCCACCGCTAGTTGATTATACCGTACTTCAGTTGTTGTGTCTGTCCTTGTTTGTTCGCTGTGTTTAGCCCCTTGTGGGTAGTAAAGAAATAGGTATTTCGTATGTCGTTACGTTCTGAGTTCAATTTCTGCCGAGGTCGACTTTGCCTTTCATCCTTTCGGGATCGATAAATTAAGTACCAGTTACGCACTGGGGTCTATGTAATCGACTTAATCCCTTTGTCTGTCCTTGTTTGTCCCCTCTATGTTTAGCCCCTTGTGGGCAATAAAGAAATAAATGAAAATATGAGTCATTGCATTATCAGTCAGGAGCCTAACACATTATCAACTTAGCGGCTCTACTAAGCCATGAGAAAAGCTTCATACAATTTTGTTTTTCATTTCATTATCTCAGACTTTGTTTAGTAATAAGTTTATCATTAAATCTTCCATTTAGATTAAAAGATAAAGCATTGCCACTAAATCACGGATGCTTAGGAAAATAATATATAAATATATTTTTTAAAGAGATAATGCAAGTCATAGAAAGAAAAAAAACGACCATAGCTAGCAAAATTACACTTCTAAATGAAATATTGTCCACATTTCAATGATGCCATGAGGGAAATAATAAAATCTGTGAATAACGCAAATAAATATCGAGAACAAAAATAATTAGATATATAGAAAAATATATTTTTTTAATTCTTCATCTAAGCTATAGAACAGAAATTATTTTAAAGAAACAAACATTAATACCGAAATATAATCAAGATGGAAGCCCCCCACCCTAAAGAAAAAACTACATCTATAATTATAAGATTTTCTTTTTCTTTAATAGAAAATGTCTTGTTTTATTTTCTTTACAATACAATGCTAGAAGGATACAAGCGCACGTGCATATACACACATATACGTACGTATTATGTGTATGTATGTATGTATGTATGTATGTATGTATGTATGTATGTATGTATGTATGTATGTGTGTATGTATGTATGTATGTATGTATGTATGTAACAGCATAACATGGTTGAGCAATGGTTCATCAATATATACAACTAATTATAAAAATACAATTCAACTCTTGTTTTTCTGAATGAATAAACGATTGAACAATCAACCTGTTTGATTTTAGTTCAGATTTATGGTGCCCATCTTGTTGTTGTTGCCGCTGCTGCAGTTGTTGTTGTTGTTGTTGTTGTTGTTGTTGTTGTTGTTGTTGGTGTGGTGGTGGTGGTGGTGGGTTTCTGTTGATATTTTGCTTCAGGTTTTACAAGCAAATTTAAAATGAAATACATCTGGACATTGACCATCATATTTTTTATTTGAACACAAGCAATCCAGAACTATATTATCTAATGTGTCCTTATTGTTTGTTTGTAAATATGGCATGGACACTTTCAGAAAAATTTAGCTGTTATTTATAACAGTTCGATCATCCAGCTAGTTGCTCAATGCCGCACGTGACAATTTAATTACTGCATCTAAGTGCTTTTAGTATCTTTAGCAATAATATTCTGTAGTTTGCATTGTGAGATAATTCCTCTCGTATATTGATGTTGTTTGTTTTTGTTAAATTGAAACATTAAAATCGTATTAATTCAATTGCAAATCCAAATAGTTAAATTGAAACTTCCTCATATTTTCCTCTGGGTTCGATAGACGATGTGTCAATTGCTTCATATTTATGAAATACAGAATACCCAACTGAAGTAGAACTTCAAGACACTGAAAATAATGCAGAATACCGGTACATTATCTATTAGTATATCCCAAAGTAATGTTTATCTGTAAAAGCATAGTACTCCAAAAGACGGTCAGATAAGAAATTGATTGAAATTGAAGCATTACCAAAAGAAATAAATGGCATCGTTAGACAGTCTAAAAATATTAAATAATTTTAGCAAAACCTCATTTCTTGAATTCGATTCGGATATAATTAGTAACTTAAATATAACTATTTGAATTCGTTATTTTACGTTCATAAATAGAGAAAATGTAAATATTAGCGGTGTCGTGTTTCACATAAAATTATCCTTCACCCATTTCTACCGCCGCCATGATTCATGTAGTTCAAATCTTTGCTTGCTTGCCCTTCATTACTGTGTAACTTTAAATCTATTTCCAGCACAAGCCAATCAAATCAGTGCATTTATATTCCTTTATGCGATGTTTGACATGATAGTATTATGGAAAAAAATATATATGATTTTAAATATTGTCTGAGTGGGAAGCAGTCTTTTTTTCTGCTTGTATAAGTTAAATCATAGTAGTCAATTGACGAAGAGGAAAAGGGACAAAGCCTGTTCATTTATATTGTATCTGAAATCTCAGATTCCCCCATTCTTTGTTATTGGTTTACTTCAACACAAGCTGAAATTTCCTTTATGCAAAGCAATTTTCTAAGTAAAAACACAAACCAACAAAACAAGAAAAACATTAAAATTAAACGAAATAAAACAAACTAAAGAGAACATAGTTTATTCAAAACTTTTCTTTAGTTATTTCTCTTTTCAAAAGAGAAAAATAAATAAACAAATAAATAAATAAAGGAATGAATAAAATGAAACGAAAGCAATAAGGATATAAATAAACAAGAAAAGAAGCACAGGAAAAAAGGAAAAAGAGGGAATTAACAAAAACACAAAGCAAACACACAATAAAAATATATATTTCCAAAAATGAAAAAAGAAGAGCCTATATGCTCGACACCAAACACACTTGTATTTCATAAAACAAATCCAATTAGTTATAGCTTAATGGTCTGATAGGAGAAGATATTGGAAAACCTCCATGAAATACTCTTTCGAAATCAATATCGGGCTGTGGAGCACTAAAAGAATTCAGCATCCACCATAAACATTGTGAACAAATATTGATTAAGAAAAGTGGTTTGTAAAAGTTTACAAACAGAAAACGAAACGAAACGAAAACAAAACAAACAAGAATACATACAATTAATAAAAAAAAAAAAAAAGAAAGAAGTTTTCAACACACGCACGCACGCACACGCACACGCACACACAAAAGACAAAAATGAAACAAACGATTGAATAGGCAAAAACGAAAGCGAGAATATATCAATCTATGTAAAAAGAATGGCGCAACCCATACAGAATACATAGACAAAGGTAAACAGAATAACAAAGAACAAATCGGAAAGGAACAGGAGAGTATATAGGAATGTGTGTGTGTGTGTGTTCGTGTGTATCAGTGAGTGTGCTTGTACGAATGTATGTATATGGATACGCACACGCATATATAATTTTGTGTTGTATATTTAATGTATGTATGTTTCTATATATACATATATATATAAGTATATATATATATATATATACACACATATATATGCATATATATGTCTGTATGTATATATACATACATATATATGTATATATATATACATACATATATATACATATATATATACATACATATATATACATATATATGTATGTATGTAATATATATATATGTATATATATATATATATATATATATATATATGTTATATATATATAATATATATATATATATATATATATTATATATATATATATATATATGTATATATATATATATATATATATATATATATATATGTATATATATATGTAATATATATATTATATATATATATATGTATATATATAATATATATGTATATATATTATATATATATTATATATATATATGTATAATATATATATATATATATATATAATATATATATATATATATGTATATATATATTATATATATATATATATATATATATATATATATATGTATATATATATATATATATATGTATATATATATATGTATTTAAGTCTTTCCTTGTTTGTTTTGCAAAATAGTGGTTTTGTCTCAAATAATATTTTATAATATTTTACTATAAAATTGGATTTAATCCTAAATCTGATTTTTTTCCCTGTAAATTTGGATATATTCCCTAATATTTATTATTATATATATATATATATATATATATATATATATATATATACAATATGTCCATATACTTGCATATATACATGTGTATGTGTATGTGAATGTGTGCGTGTGTGTGTTGTGTACTTTGTTTAAGTTACCTTGGCTCCAAACTTTCCAGGGATCCAAATGCAATGAAAATTGTAACCCAATTTTCCGATATGCTGAATCAATCGTAAAACGAACGAATAGCAATGTATCATTTGTAAGTTTTAATAATGCATCCGTTTAATTCATAACATTCTATATTTCATACAACCCGATTCACCCAATACGATTTGGAAATTCTATAGTCAAAATGTATTATTAATACACAAACGTGCACACATCAATTTCAATGTCTATCAATATTTTCATCTATATACAAAAGAAGTGCAGTTCCCAGAATACGCACACAAACGCGTGCACACGCACACGCACACACGCAAACACACATATATGTTTGTTTATATACATGGTAGGAAAAAGCTTTCATCTCTTTTAGAGATGTTATATAAAAAAACACGAGTATGTTCCAGTTTAATGTTTTTATAGGTTTTTATCTTAAATTTGCCTGTTGTTCGTAATGCGAACGAAAACTAATAATTAAAAAGGTTTTAATAAGAATTAAATGTAAAAGTGCATTTTGGAAATAACACGCATACACATACATTATGTTTGTATCTATATCTATCTATCCATCTGCCTATAAACACACATATACATGTGTGTGGTGGGGATGGATTTAGGAGGTCATCTCTTAAATGATATCCGAAATATCATATATAAATCCTATCATTTTACAGTATTATAAAATGTTAAATGTTATTGATTGATACTCATATGAATTCGGAAGCCTTTAACTTAATATGATTTATTTTTACAGAATAATCTGACTAAATTAAAAAGGGAAACAATGCAACAGAAGCAACTCAAAATCTCCATTCTGTTTAGGGAGAAGAGCACTTGGACGAAAAATGTTGCAGAAGATGGTTCGCAAAGTCCAAAAATGGTGATTTCAGCCTAAGAAAGAGACCACGGACAGGACGCCCATGATTGGACAGAAACTAACCGAAAATCACGAGTGGACATCTGTTAATCTCTTCACTCTCGTGAATGTATCTCACGATTTTTGGACAGCTTAGTGACTGGTGATGAAAAATGTATTTTTAATGAAAATTTTAAGAGAAGCGGGCAATGACTTAGTTGTGACAACAAGCTAAACGACAGACCAAAAAGGACCTCCATACAAAAATGGTTCTTCTTTCTGCCTGGTGGAATTGCACTGGAGTCATCTACTTTTGAGCTGCTACTAACTAATCAACAATTACTGCTCACACTTACTGCCAACAACTACAACGTTTGGATGCTGCTTTGATGTTTCATCATGATAACGCAAGACACCACACTGCAAAGATTACATCAGAAGAAATCGAAGAACTCGGCTGGGGAAAAAAATCTCTCACCCGCCTCATTTCCTGGATCGCACTCCCTTTGATTATCATTTGCTTCAAAGCTTATAGATTCATTTAGACAGATTAGCACTCAAAATCCCTAACGAGGTCAATCTGACCTCTCTTCCTTCTTCTGATCAAAACCCCCAAAGTGATTCATCGATGGAATTTTTTTAAATTATGAATAAACAGAAGGAAATCATAGATAATGATGGGAATTATATAAAGGATTAAATTTTAATATAATGTAATATAATGTAAAATATAATGCATAATATATATACACCTTTTATCTTTTTTGTCTTGTTTCAGTCATTTGACAGCCCATACTGAGGCATCACCTTGAAGTATTTTAGACGAACAAATCGACCATAGGACTTATTTTTTAAAGCCTAGTACTTAATCTATCGGTCTTTTTGTCGAACCGCTTTGTTACGGGGACGTGAATACACCAACACCGGTTATCATTCGGTGGGAGTAATGAACACAGACACAAAGACACACACACTCACAACACACACACATAAGTATATATATATATAGGACGGGTTTCTTTCAATTTCTGTCTACCAAATTCACTCACAGGGCTTTGTTCAGCTGTCCGAGACTTACCCCTAAGGTGCCACGCAATGGGACTGAACGCGGAACCAAGTTATTGGGGAACATGCTTCTTACCACACAGTCACATTCATATTAAAGGCACAAGGCCTGAAATTTGTGAAATGGGGTTAGTCGACCCCGAAAGGATGAAAAGCAAAGTCGACCTCGGCGGAATTCGAACCCAGAACGAAGCATTTCGTCCGGTATACTAACGATTCTTCCATGGGCGATAGCATCAGTTCGGTATGAAGCTGGAATCATAAACTGATAAAAGAAAGAACTGATGAGCATGGATAGGAAGATATGGAAAATATTGATGATGATGATGATGATGATGATGATGATGGTGGTGGTGGTTTCAAATTTTGTCACAAGGCCTGAAATTTTCGGGCGGGGGAATAATCGATTACATCGACTCCGGAGTGTCACTGGTACTTAATTTATCGCACCTGTAAGGATGAAAGGCAAAGTCGACCTCGGTGGAATTCGAACTCAGAACGTAGCGACGGGCGAAATACTACTAAGCATTTCATCTGCCAGCTCGCCGCCTTAATAATAACAATGAAAATCCCCTGATACAGTACCAGACTGTGGCTCTCATGGCTTCTCATCTTAACTGATTGGAAGTGTTATCATGTACATGTCTTGCCTTGATATAAAAGATGGGCTACAGCAAATATTCTGCTCAATATCACAGGTTTGTTTCTCACTTGCTTGACTTTAGCCAATTGAGCATGTCAATTACTAGCTTACGATTTTTGTATCTCTGATGACGAACAGGAGTAGTAGTGGCGCATTATAATAATATCTTGAGAGGAATTTTTTGGGGTTCGAATAATTCACCTCTGGAAACATGAGTGTTTCATTCAACATCCTTAAAAAACCCTTATTCAAAGCCCTTTAGAGTGGGATAGGCTAATCAACGTGACGATAATTTCAACTAGGGGCCACCGACATGACCATGCACTGATGATTTTCTCGATATGAGACGTGGTATTGCGCAAATATGGTTGTGATGCATGTACCTGGTGTACACTTATCAAACGGGTAATCATAATGGATATATTGAGCTTCGTATATTTGTAACCCGGTGTCACTTTGATGACATACATTGCTCTGTCATTCAATAATAACAACAATTATTATTAATATTATTATTATTATTTCAAAGTTTCACCACAAGGGTAGCTTGAGAAAGGTGAAGATGAGCTGATTACATCGACCACAGTTCAGCTGGTACTTATTTTATCGACCCGAAAAGATGAAAAGGGAAGTCGACCTCGCCGGAATTTGAACGTAGCCACATATATTCATATATATATATATATATATAGTTTAGAGACAGGTGTTCACTATATAGAATACACTTCGAAGTGCTCAAAAGACTTGAACTTGAGCTGGTAGATGAGTACATAGTCTGATCAATAAGTATCCGGACTTTTACCATAGTAACGAATCTAAAGCACGCAGAGTAAAGCTGCTCGACACAGATTGACGAACTCTGCTGTGCATGCGCACTAAGTTTTAACGTTCTGGTTTACTTCCGCTGTTTTACAGCAGTGTTTAGAACGAAGGTGTGTGGCGTGTGATCGTTGCATTGACCATAACAGAGAAAGTTAAGCAGAGAATCTGCATCAAATTTTGCAAAAACGTGGCGATACTGCTCAGAGGCCTACGTAAAGTTTTCAAAAGGTTTTCATCGTTCTCGACACAATCAAGAAGATCTTGTGCAACTGAAACCCGAGTGTCTTTTTTGGTCAACTGAAAGCAGTTTTGGCACAAACTTGGCAGACACACGTCTCATACATAAATCTTCAATGATAAGGAACTAAGCTGAACCGTAACTAATCTATACATCCTCTGATAACTCACGTATGGTGATTCGACGATTTTCCCTAACAGCTGCACTCATTTCTGCTAGTTGCGGTTCTCTCAGAACGTTCGTCAATATCGACAATTTTTCAGCCATTTTGGAAACGTCTGAACCACTCGTGGCACATTTGCGAGGCTCATACACTCCTCTCCATACACTTTCTGTAAATTTGCGCAGGCGTCTGAGGCAGGTATCACAATGACAACTTTCTCTGTCATGGTCAATGCAACGATCTCACGTTACACTCTTTCTTTCCAAGCACTGGTGTAAACAGCGGAAGTGAGCTAGAACTTTAAAACGTTCTGTGCGCATGCACAGCAGAGTTCTTCAAAGTCAACGTTTTCCAAACGGCTTCACTCTGCGTGCTTCAGCTTCGTCACTATGGCAACAGTTCGGATACTTATTAACCAGAACTCGTAAATGTAATGAGAAACAAGTTAGGCAAGTTGATTTACACAGACTGGTGACCCCCTTCGGTCAGACACTGACCATGGGTTTGCACCTAGAGAGTTACCCTCTGAGGCACAAGTCTGGGCAAGGTTGTTTTATGGAAGACCAGCAGTCGCCCATGCATACCGGCCTCCCCTCTCCACGTCACCGATGTTGTCCAAGGGAAAGGCAAGGGCCGATACAGCTTGGCACTTGTGACGTCGCAACTCATTTCTACAGCTGAGTGAACTGGAGCAACGTGAAATAAAGTGTCTTGCTCAAGAACACAAGACGCAGACAATTAAATACATTTAATAGGAAAAAAAATTGTACATGTGTATGGATATAAAACAGTCCGATTTACGGAACGTAAATGATATCAGGAGTTAAATAAGTAAAGTTTTACGACTCCAGCTGGTATTTCTGGGAGATTGGTGGTCCGGAATAATGATAGTTACTTGGATCTATTATTGGATAACACCGCCTCCGTCTTCGGGGGGAGACTTTGACATTGGAGAATTTTATATTTGAGGTGTTGACAGGATGGAGTTTAAAGATGAAACACACACACACACACACACACACACACACACACACACATATACATACATACATATATATATATATATATATATATATATATATATATGCGTGTGTGTGTGTGAAGGCGCGTGGCGGCTCAGTGGTTAGAACGTCGAGCTTACGATCGTGAGGTTATGAGCTCGAATCCCGGACAGGGCTGCGTGTTGTGTTCTTGAGCAAGACACTTTATTTCACGTTGCTCCAGTTCACATTGAATAAGTGCGGTCGGTAATGTTTGCAACACTAGCACTGCGCTTAATTCGTAATTGAATTTAATCTTATACTATCGTCACGGCATACCAGGAAATAATTTTTACACTCTCTCTATATATAGCTATGTACCGATCAGTCAGTTCGTCTCCGGTTCAATGGCGAAATATCGGTATCCACCATTCGTCAATGGGATCGGTAACAAGTAGTCTCAAGTCTCTACGTCTACCATATGTTTCAATACACAGCGTCATTAAAGGAGTCGTCTACACAGTCGATATTCCCAAGCGAGCCGGCGAACAAAAAAATATTTACATTGAGCATGCGCGGTCGATAAAGTTTACGAAACTAAGACTGCTTCTAATTCTTTATTTAATTTAATCTAACGTAAACATTGTCTTGGCATACCAGAAAATAGCTTTTACTCTATATCTATATAGTCCTAGACCGGCAATTCGATTCTGGTACGTGATATTGATAAGCCATAAAAATGACGAAACATCGATATCCATCACTCCTGTATGGGATCGAAGGTGAGCCAGCTTGCCTGTCTGTAGCTTTCAGATGTTTTAATATTCAGTGCTTTGAGAAAGTCGTCCACACGGGCGCTAAAGGGCAGCAAGTCGGCGAACAAACAAAACACATCCATCGAGTATGTGCGGTCAATACTATGTACAGGGTGCGGTGAATAAATTGTCGTCTAAATTATGCAAAAACAAAAATAACACAGACATCTCATTTTAAGATATATTTACCAAAATTACATACGCGAAATTAGAAATAAAAATGGTGACAATTCACCTGCCTCCATCTAATATATGTTTTTTTTTTTGTGTGTGTGTGTGTGTGTGTGTGTGTGTGTGCATGTGTGTGTATACGTGTGAGTGTGTGTATGGGGGTGTACGTTTTACAAGGAAAATGTTGGCAATGACTTCTAGCTTTCGGTTTAGTCGTCGATATCAGACTTCCGTATCAGAATGAATAATTATAGTACCGTGTTAAGAAGGGATCATTTGGTATAATGTTCAACTTGCTTTATAGCTTTACAATAAAACAAACCTTAGTGTATTTATGTAATTTACACACACACTGGAGAAGTCAGAACTTATCAGCATTTCAGCCAAAACTTTTTTTAGGTTGTCTGCACTGTTTTCAACGCCCGTAAGCTAAAAGGTGGCACTCCTGTGGTTACGTAACCGAGGTTTGACCTTGATTTCTTGTGTTAGAGAGTAAAGATGGCTGCTCCACTGGCAGTATGTACCAAAACAGAACAGACACGAGTGATCTGATTAATCTAATCTGAAACTGTGTCGGGGGCTGAAATTCAGCGCAAGCT
Source organism: Octopus sinensis (assembly GCF_006345805.1). Lineage (NCBI taxonomy): Eukaryota > Metazoa > Mollusca > Cephalopoda > Octopoda > Octopodidae > Octopus > Octopus sinensis. Next base: position 59,310,916 of record NC_043005.1, on the reverse strand, counting down.
TTCAGTACAATATAGGGGCAGCGCTCTTCAGCCTAGGCGTGTATATGAGTGGATCGAGAAGGTTAAAATTGGCCGGGAAAGCATGAAACACGAAGCGGGATCAGGTTTCCTATGAACCTCCATTACCTAAGGGAAGTTTCGGCATGCTCTGCGAACCAACGAGTGACTCTCGATGAAGTGACACGTTCTCTGCAAATTAGTGGTGGTTCTGTATTCGAAATCATTCACAAGCTTCGCTTTCGTTAACTCTGTGCGAGATAGGTGTCAAGATAGCTCGTCGAGGCACATAAGTGCAATTACGTGAAGATTTGCTAATGCCTATTCGGTCACTACAATGATGAAGGTGAAACTATTTTAGAAAGAATAGTCATAGGAGATGAGACCTAAGTCCATCACTTTCAGCCAGAATCCAAAAGGCAGGGTAATGAGTGGAAACACCTGTAATTACCAGCGAAAAAGAAATTCAGGATTGAACATTACGCCGGAAAAGTGATGCTAATCGAGTTTTGGGGCCACAAAAGGGTTTATACTGGAACATCACCTGAAATAGGAACCAACAGTCGCCACTGCAGGCTACAGAGAAATTCTGGTCAACAAACTGAAGCCAGAAATTCGCACCAGACGCCGAGGTCTATTATCAAATCAAGTGTTATTGTTGCACGACAATGCAGGCCCACACCATTGAAAACATTGAACGATTGGGTTTCGAGTTGCTGTAACAGCCTGCATACACTCTAGATCACGTCCATTCCGACTATCATCTCTTTGATATCCTTTAAGCGGCCATAAATTTGTTACGGGAGAAGTGCAAAAAGTGATGCATAAATGGCTGCGCAACTAACTGAAGACCTTTTTTCGATGGAATAAGCAATCTCCTGGACTGCTGGAGGAAGTGTATAGAAAGTCAAGGAGTCTATGTCGAAAAATGATGTATTGTTCGACAAGTACTTTTGTGTTAATAAATTTTCAGAAACAAGAGTGTGTATAATTTTTGATTTACCTTCATATATATGTGTGTGTGTGTGTGTGTGTGTGTGCGTGCGTTTGTACATGCACGTCTTAACGACTTTATGATGTAATGTTAATGTGCGAGAAATTACCATAAATACAAAGTCTGAATATGTCACATCGCGTTAAAATCCGGGAATTCACATGTTAAATGCATTTCCTTTTTCACTGTGGTTTTACTAAAGAAAAGGCTATAATGGATTAAGAGTACAAAAAACACTTGAATACACAGCAGAAGATAACATCAGTCGGTAGACGAGGAGCCAGTGAAACTAAAATTAACATGTGTATAAACATCATTTTTATTGGATCATCTTTTTTATTTTGTGAGGTGAAAAATTCCTGTTCCACGTCTAGTTATGAACAAATAAACATGTTTAAATGTCTGTAAATATGTGTGTATGCATGTGTGTGTGTGTGTGTGTGTGTGTGTGTGTGGTGTGTGTGTGTGTGTGTGTGTGTGTGTGTAAGCACACATACAGACACATACACACGTATATTTAGCTTTATCAAATTATATAATTTAACCATGAATATTTTGATTACGCCAAAACAATTACTGAGAGTATAAATAATGCTTCGAAAATGCACCGTCAATTAATTTGAAAACAAAAATTTTATAATTTTGATATGTATGCATCAATAATCGTGATGAAGAATAACAATATTTGTTCTATACACGAAATTTCTTGAAACACTCACAAATTAGAGGCATTGAATCAATAAATCTCCTTATCACATCATCTCAAATTTCTTCTCGTGTTTTTTTTCTTGTTTGTTTTTTGGCGATATAATCATGCAATTTGTTCAGTGTACTTTATCTTCTTTATTGAATGCTCATGTTCATCCGTTTGCTTAAATCTATCGTTTTTAATCCGGGGATTATGCTAACCCAAACAACACTAAGATTTCTTACGCTTATTACGTTCCTTGATATGCGGTATGCTTCAAGTCGTTATTATGTTGAAAAATCCGCTACCCGCATAAAGTACATTTTATATGGGTAGAACCACAGTTTTGTAGGTTCCACATAACTTCCGATAAGATTCACTTGTCATGATGATTTTCAGCTATCTTATAGAACCGACTCTTTTTGTAGATATGCAGCCCCCAAACCATTATATTACCATGTTTAACTTTCAGATCCACACAGTCGAAGTGAAATTCTTGAAAAATATCGAACCAAACAAATAAAATTTCCGATGTTTTTATCAATCTCACAACACCAAATTCTTGTACTCTAAACAAAGCGAAAGCCTGTCCGTAGGTCTTTCGGAGAAATTATATTTCTTGAATATAATTTCAGAGAAATTATATCATATTCCACTAGCCTTGAATTAAGCTTTAGTTGATTTTTTTTTATGATAGTGACAGTGATCTACTTGCGTTAGTAATGTCGAACGACATTCAAATATTTACTTTAGTTATTTTACTGTTCGTCATCGACAAATGGTGAAACATTCATTCATCTGCCTGTCTTCTACGTAAGTTTTACGGTTGCCCTCAGAGAAGATAATCAGAATAGCCATCGTTTCATAAAGATTTCAACAGCATGACAAAAAGCAGTTATTGCATAACCAGCTTCAGTAGCAATTGCTTGAAGTGTTTTTCAATCCATCCGTTTAGACAATTAATAATTGAACCTCTGAAGACTAAAATAGATTCTAGGACAATATAACCAGATATTTATTTATTGTCTGTTTTATTTCGATAATGTAAAGCATCAAATATTAAAGTTAAGCTTCATTATTTTAAGACGTTCATAAATTAAGTAATCCTTTTTGTGGTTTTATTATTTCCACCATCAACTACGTTATGCTAATTAAAATGTTTGGTGATTAAATTTATATTGTATGCGTGTGTAAAAGAAATTCTCTTTTTTATCATTGTTTCCATCATAAGCGACTAAAGAAAAGGAAATACCTATTTCTTTACTACCCACAAGGGGCTAAACACAGAGGGGACAAACAAGGACAGACACACAGATTAAGTCGACTACATCGACCCCAGTGCGTAACTGGTACTTATTTAATCGACCCCGAAAGGATGAAAGGCAAAGTCGACCTCGGCGGAATTTGAACTCACAACGTAACGGCAGACGAAATACGGCTACGCATTTCGCCCGGCGTGCTAACGTTTCTGCCAGCTCGCCACCCATATAAAGGAAATACCGTTTAATCATCATCACACCCTCGTCTTTAAACCAAGCAACGACATTTATACATCTAACTTATACTGACGTGAATATTTATGAATTTATCAACCCCTTGTAGCTTGTTAAACTATCAATTATAATCTTAACGTGATAGCATTATTCCCCCCAAAAAAAGTTCAAGATAAATAAGAAAACAAAAACCAAAACCAACAAATAAATATGAAATAACCTTCATTTGTGTATGTGTATGTGTGTGTATTCAGATATGTGTATTGAATGTGCATATCAGTGTGAGGTTTGAACTGATATACTCGAACAGAAATATTCAAAGATGTCGATGTCTGAACGAATTTTCTCACTTGAAATCAACGCGCATTTTGCCTTTCTTTACTCACGAGAAAAATGAAATAAGTAACAGGCAACTTTAGTCTGGTATAATCGAATTTAACACTTAAAGGCTATAGTGCGACAAGGCCACACCCTAGAGATTGAAACAAATTATATACGAATAACAGGGTAAAACACATAGCTACAGGTTAACTCAAACACAAACGACTAGAATTTAAGATCAGCAAGGAACCTATTCTCAACTACCTGGGCTTTGGCCACAAAGAGCCACAGTGCTGACTATGAAGAATTGAGAGAAAGAGACTATGACGACAGCATACCAACTGCTGAAGTTTTAGATAGGTACTTCGACTATAGCAATAGAAGGGAATAATTCGGAAGGTGTCCTACACACAAGATACGTATACGGCAGAAAGTCACATACATAATATTGTAAACTGAACAATGTGTATTAGCTGAGAATGTCCACACAAATTAGAAGGAAAATCCCTCTGCTCATGATTAAAATCTAAAAAACAGCGAGGAATGATTATATTTCCAAAGGTATCAGGCTGATATTTTGATTGAATAAAAATATATAAATAAATAAAACAGTTGAATCCCAGCGGCTTAAAAACGTGGGTTGGATCACATGGGATTATGTAGTAGCGTTAAATGTTCCTCAAGTAATGAAATTATAATGGTTCGAATGCCTGTCATAGCGGGTATTTTCGATCAATGTTGACCTTCGGTTAAACAACAACAACAGCTGGCCAATACTGACTGCTGCGATTATTCTTCTTACTGAAAGAAGTTGAAGTTTTGCCAGAATATTTCGTAAAATTGACAGCCAGAGAATATTTACGAAAAACACACAAAAAAAAAAATACAAGTAAGAATTAAAAATAAAATGAAAATAAAATTACTTGTGCAATGAAAATATTTTACAAAAAAAAAAAAGGAAAAATAAAAGAAAATTTGAAGGAGATATTTTCGACTGAGTAAAGTATTCTCTGGTTGCCTGAATGATGCAACAAAATGCTAAAAAAAATAACAGAAAGTGAACAAAAATATAAAAGTTTCTATTTCGTTGATAGCCTTAAAATAGAGCAAATATAGATTACGATTGGTTTACGCACTCACACATGCACACAGACACGAGTGTCTGAGAGTGTGTGTGTGTGTGTGTGTGTGTGTGTGTGTGTGTGTGATTCTCTCCAAACCCTCTACAATATCTAGATGATTAGTAAGGTTATGAGAAACAAAACAATATATGGTGGTGTTTGCTACCATAAATACGATAAACGGTTCGAAGCTTCAACTGATTATCGATTTTCGATATGAATGTTTATGTGTATGTGAGTTTATATACATACATGCATACATACACACACACACACAGACACACGCACACACGTGTATATATGTAGAAGATTGAAAAGGAACGATATATATATATATAATATATATATATATACATACATACATACATACATACATACATACATATGTATATACACGTGAGTGCGTGTGTGTTAATTCATGTGTATAGATGTGTGTATACATATATATCTACATATATACATGCAAAAACAGACATGTATACGCACATATGCAAACACACATACACACACACGAATATGTGTGTGTGTGTGTGTGTGTGTGTGCATTAATATATATATATACATTCATATGTGCAAACTAATATACTAATGTTTGTAAAGATTTATACATCTAACCTATACTTACGTGAATATTTATGAATTTATCAACCCCTTATAGCTTGTAAACTATCAATTATAATCTTAACGTGATAGCATTTTTCCAAAAAAAAAAAAAAGTTCAAGATAAATAAGAAAGCAAAAATCAAAACCAACAAATAAATATGAAATAACCTTCGTTTCTGAATAATAAATATCAAAGTAAAAAAAAAAAAAAAAAAAATTCGTAGTGTTTACATTCAATACAAGTTTTATTTCGGCATTCAAACTCTTAAATAGAATTAATTCTATTAGACTGACGGGAGGGCAAATATGTGCTTTGTCGAATTTATGTACACAGAGATAAAAAGAAATATAGGTGGCAGAGTTTGCATTTCCTAAATATGTACGTACGTATGTATGCATGACTGTATATTTATGAATGTGAGTGTGTACATATATAAGTATCTATATGAATATATGTGTGTCTGTGTATTGTGCATATACATATATACAATAAGTATATATATGAGTGTATATTTATATATATATGTATATGTATATGCATATATTTGCATATGAGCGTGCCATGCATATGCATGTATGTGCCTATATCTACATACCGGCACATTTATATATATTTACATGTGAACATACGTGTGTATATGATTGTGTACATGTATGTATGTATCACAAAACGATTAAAGCAACTGAAAAAAGCAATACAGACGTAACCGAATAATAGTGCGAATCAGGTATTAGTTTAACGCTTGCAAGGAAAGATAAAAGACTAGTTTTGGTGTTTTAAACATTAGTTTTTTTCTTCTGACAGAAAAGGCCACCAAGAGGAAATGTAGTCAGAAAAAACGGTAAGAGGAAGGGAGAAAAAAGTGTGTGTGAATATGTGTTTATATTGGAGAAGAAAAACTACATGTGTATAGTATATGCTGATGTATGTGTGTACATATAAGTATAGATATAAAGTATGTGTGTGTATATATATATGTATTGGGTCATCCCATAAATAATGCGTGGTTTATAAACTTTTATTTTTTAAAATTACGATAAACGAAGTTCTTTTTTTTATCTAAAACTAGCAGTATCGCCCGGCGTTGCTCGGGTTTGTAAGGGAAATAACTATATAAGCATTCTTAGAGATGTAAAGTATAATAGTCATCTCAATATGGCTAACCACAAAGGGGGGGGCGTGTTACTGTAGCTTTTTACGTTCTGAGATTTAATAATAAATTTTTAGAGAGTTACTTCCCTTATATATGCCAAAAATGCATTAAAAATGGGAAAAATTGATGGTAATTTTTTTTTTTAATCGTAGACTCATCGTAAACGCGCGCTAATACCCAGAAGGGCTCGATATGAATCACGACTATAAGATACCCGGTTGTGGTTAAACTGCACCGCAAAATGTAGGAGTAGTTAGGAATCTAAATCGTAGGAGACAGATAGCACACAAGCTCACTTTTATATATAAAGATATACTCTCCTGCATTTTCTACAATACTCTTCCATCTATCAGGTAGACTTCCAAAATTCAATTGTCTGTGACGAAAAATACTCCTCCAGTACTATTCTGACCTCATCTACAGAATTCATATTTTTCCGTCCAAATGATTTTGAAGACTGTTGAATAAATGATAATCAAATGGGACAATGTCCGGTGAATATGGTGGGTGAGGCATCGTTTCTCAGTCAAACTGCCCCAGCCTTTGGAATGTCATCTTCGCTGTATTTGGCTGAGCATTATCCTGATGGAAGAACACCTTTCGTCTTGAAATCAAAGATGGTTGTTTTTCTTCAAGCGCTGGCTTAAGTCGCTCAAGCTGCTCGCAGTAGATCTCCTTTGTTATCGTTTGGTTTGGCTTTAAAAGTTCAAAGTGGAATAAACATTTCATATCCCACCAAACACATGACAATACCTCTCGTAGATGAAGACCTTCTTTAGACTTCAGTGCCGGTGTTTCTCCTCTCCCTACTCACTGTCTTCAGCGCTTGACACTTTTATAGAGAACCCATTTCACCAGTGACAATTGGATCCAAAAATGTTTCATTTCTGAGACGTGACAGCAAAGAAGAGGCCCACATTCACTCTCTGCGTGTGTCTAGACTCGGAAAGTTTGTGAAGAACACATTGACCCAATTTGCTGACTTTTCCAATGGCACGTAGGTGTCGATAAATGGTTGAATAACCAATTCCAAGCTTCTCTGCTAGTATTTTCAACGGTTAAGATAAAATTTTGTTCCACAAGGGTTTGCAGGACGTTCTCGATATTCCATGAGGTTCGTCTTCAAGGCTGTAGTTTTCGGGTGGGAATTTCTGGAACCACGTTTGACACTGGCTTGCGCTTACTGTCCGATCCCCATATACTGCATTAATATTCCCCACATTTTCCGTTACGTTGTTGCCTTTATTGAACTCATAAAACAAAACATGCCGAATATGCTCCTCTGCCACTTCCATTGTAACCTTAGCAAAATAACTGTTAAAATCGAACTGCACTCTTCAAAACTTGCACTAAGAATAAATACAAGGTAGAATTACTACCTGCTTTTATAGCAAGTTAATGCACGTAGCTTATCCCGTCACGCTCCGACTTTGAGTTCATGCAATTGTAAAAACTGCATTATTTATAGGATGACCCTATCTGTCTGTCTATCTATCTATCTATCTATCTATCTATCTATCTATCTATCTATCTATCTATCTATCTATATATATATCTGTCTATCTATCTATCTATCTATCTATCTATCTATCCATCTATCTATCTATCTGTTTATCTATCTATCTATCTATCTATCTATCTATCTATCTATCTATCTATCTATCTACCAATCTACCTATTAATCTATCTATCTACCTATCTATCTATCTATCTATCTATCCATCTATCTATCTATCATCTATCTATCTATCTTCTATCTATCTATCTATCTATCTTATCTATCTATCTATCTACCTTTCTATCTATCTATCTATCTATCTATCTATCTATCTTCTATCTATCTATCTGTTTATCTATCTATCTATCTATCTATCTATCTACCTATCTACCTATTAATCTATCTATCTACCTATCTATCTATCTATCTACCTTTCTATCTATCTATCTATCTATCTATCTATCTATCTATCTATCTATCTATCCGTATTTACTATCGGTATCAGTTACTTTGTGCTATCCCTAGGCATGGGTATGCAGGCACACTATGCACGTAGGGTACAGGTAATAACAGAATAAACGAGTTTATCAGAAATCAAATTTAAATAATCAGAAAATGGATAAAACTTTTGATCAACAAACAAACAAATTGGACCACATCTGTAGATTATATTTTAATACAAAACAAGACATAACATTTCTATAACATAACAATTCTTCCGGCCGTTTCCGCTTCCAATGCCAGACGATGCTTACGAAAGAATTACGAGTATAATATTCATCACTGTCATAGCACATTCGATCTAGTACATGGAGCTTCATCAGAATGAAAACAAATGCGTAAAATAAAATAAACGAAGGGAAGAGCGAATAGGAAAGAACATGGCCTCGGGAAGAAGCCAGGAAGCTCAATATATTAAAATCATACCATCTTCCAGCGTAGAGCTTTGAAGTCGATCTTAATATATTGAGCCTCCGTTTATTTTATTTTACGCATTTGTTTTCACTCTGATGGAGCTCCATGCACTAGATCGAATGTCTAATGAAAATATTATTTTCGTAATTCTTTCGTAAGCACTGACTGGCATTGGAAGCGGAAACGGCCGTAATAATGTTATGTCACAGAAACGTTATGTCATGTTTTGCATTGAAACATAATGTACAGAATGGTCCAATTTGTTTGCTGATCAAAAGTTTTCTCCATTTTCTGATTATTTAAATTATATATCTATGTATATATATATATATATAATATATATATATATATATAACATATAATATATATATATATATATAATATATATATATAATATATATATATATATATATATATATATATATATATATATATGGTTGACATTCCCGTAATTTAATGGTTCAGCAAACGAGACCAGTAGACTAAGCACTTGACTTTAAAAGAAAATAAGCACTAGGAGCGATTTGTTCGAGTAAAACCATTCTAGGCGGTGCTCCATCATGGCCGCGGTCTTATGACTGACGTAAATGAAAGATAAGGCCAATTCTGGGTGAGAACAAAGAAGTATGAACACCAATTCCTGACTCATATTTTCATATTTCTTGGCAGTTGACATCGGTGTGATTTGAACTCAGAGAGCAGGAATAAATACCGCAAGGCTCCTCACAATTCGGCCAATTCGCCGCCCTATATAATACGAACAGGCGCGCTTGACGTTTTAGAAATAGCAACTAAATTTCTCTCGAATCAAACGCTACTGTTTTTGGAGATGATAGATCATATTAGATAATATTTCTAAAATCAATGAACGGTCATGGCTAGAATTACGTTGATCATAGGTCTGCTCAATTATGATCGACCTGTGGCTAAAGAGCATCAAGCGGAAACAAAGTTATTCACTGAATGAGTTAATGAGAGTGCCGTCTCTACGTATCTACTCGCCCAACAAGAAATAAGAACAAAAAGCTCCCTTAAACCGCACCCGATAGTCTTAGAATAGAATGCATCGGAGAATTTATTCCGAGATACACGACGGGTAAAAAAAAACTTTAGAAACTTTAGGAGGGATAGTCATGGCTTGAATGTCTTTGATTACAGATGATATAAGCGTGGGATGACTTAAACAACAAGTATTTCCTGTATCGTGGTTATAAATAGCAACCAAAGCTTCTTAAAAGTCACGCACTACCCTCATTAAAAAAAAAATGATACCTTGCATTGATTCAGTTCTAGACACACTGTGCTTGTATATGAAGATGGAATCTTTGCAGCAGAAATTATTTCGATCATAAATTTGCTTAATGAAGCCTGAGCTGAGGTTAAATGACACCAACAACTATAAATAATAGAGAAGATATGAAACTGGTGGAAATGGTGTGCAGAATGCATTAGTAATATTTCTTAAGAAGAATATTACTGTAATAGGACACTCTAAAGATATCTGCAATCATGTTACGGCTATTCAAACAGGATATACCGAACATTACCATAAGGTTAAGCTTGAAAACCTTATTACTCAATGAATATCGTATGTTTAAGAGACTGTTAGACCGTTTATAAATTTCAAAGAAACTGAAACGAACAGAAACAATGAAGGATACAGGAGTAAACCTTCAATATAACACCGTAATGTGTATACTAGGAGGTGTATCTGTAATCATTCAGCTATAATAGCAATGACAGCACAATTCCAATAATCTCTACAACAACAAGAACAATGTGTTAGTGGGTCAATATTTCCTCCATTTATAGTAGACTTTACTATTTTGTTTCTTTGTCTTTGATTTCGTCTATTCTTCGCTCGATAACTATGCATGCCTCACATCCTCTTGATTTCACCTCTTCCGCTCATTTCCTCTTATGTATCAATATATATTTCTCATTTCCTATCTAGTTCTTCTTCCCTCACCCTCAGTGTCTTCCTCTTTTTCTCTTTCACAGATACACGTATATACACATTCATTCGAGAGCCGTGTGATTTGTGATGCATTGAATTTAGACAGCAAGCAATTAGAATGAAGCCATTCTTCTTGTTTGCTCGTATACATTTCAAAATTGTCATTTACATTTTGAGTCTATAGATATATCCCACTCAATCGTCAATGGTATTTGGAAAAGAGCTTAGTTGCAAAACGGTATAAAAGAACAGAACTTGTGAACAAACAGTCAGAGAAGATTGAAAGTAATCGTAAAACTTGAAATTGAACTTATATCATATTCAAAATTTTTCATTGTGGAATGAATAGCAGACAGATCGTAACAACACACACACATGAAAGATACGTGTGTTTTATTTGAGGACCATTGTATATCGAGATTGTGTAGCTAGTAGTCGCATTTAACGCAATGTTTCGCAGCTTCTTCCATGAGTAATATTTTATAAAAGCGGCCTGTAACTAATCAAAATTATTATCAGAAAGAATTCTTTTAGAGATTACATCTCTAAAAGAATACAGTTCATGACATCTAATTCATGTTGTACACATTTGAGAATTTACAATACTTCTCTCTGGGGGTAGGCGAAAGACACCGATCGATAAGATGAATATAAGATAAGAACAACAGCAATTTTATATGTCAAATATCATGAATTACAATTTAGACATAGTTTTAAAGACTGTTCATTTCACCATCACATTGAGAAGCACTGCTTCTTATGAAAGTCTCGCAATTCACTGGATGTTAGAGGTGCAAGTGAAAGAAATCATTTCCATACAGTGTTATCCACAGCAGTTACATACTGTCTCCGAACTAGCAATGCTTACATGAAAACTATAACATTATATTGTTGCTAGAACAGTAGGGAATTTCAACACACTATTGTAGCTGTTTACAAATAGATTACGATCCAACGGGGAAAGATCTTTGCGGTCCCTTGACGTCTTAGAAACACCAGCAAAATCTTCATGTTCTCACGCAATACCACGTTAAACTACGACGAATGTAGTAACAACATCGAGAAATGTGATGACCATAACTGGAATGCTTTTGATTTGTAGTTTGCTTCATCAGAACTAATGTGGCGAACACGAAAACCCAACAACAAAAGAGGGATGTTTAAGTGCACATATAGTGAAATGTGCTCTAATCAATAATTGGAAGCTCAAGAAAAGCGAAAGCATTCATATTCCACATGAACACAGTTAAAATTAACCAATTTCAATGTTAGAAGCATCAGACTCCTATGAAGGTTCGCAAGGCAGTATTGGAAATGGTAAATGGGCGAACGACACGTCTCTGACCTGCATACGGTTGCTCTATCGTTTTATTAAGCTTATTACAGTACAATAGAGGCTTTAAGGAATGTAGCGTGGTTATATTGTAATGTAAAGCTTACGTGTTTAGAGTATATTGTTGCTTGAATGCTCTCTATATTAGCACTAATTTAACTATTTTTCATATGGTTAGCATCTTTGATTTATTTTCCACCCAATTCTATTTCATCTACGACAACCGCTGTACGCTCAAAAATATACTTTTTTGTGGATCTTAAAATAAAGAATGTCTTCAAGTTTGATCTTTTCTATTAAGGTTTTTGTGTTCCTTACTTCAGATTTTGTTTGGAAAAGTAATGCATTTTGATCCAAAATAGTTTCCAGACTTTCCTGGTGAATGAAATGGTTATTCGTGACGTGTGCTGTTATTGGTTATTAGTGATCAAGAATCAAGAATAATTGCATTGATGTGAAAGTTTAACTGTTAATTCTAGGCATCTTCGGCAAACCGGAAAAGGAGTTCTTTGATCGTTTTGGAGTTGTATTTCTGTATTTGTTTTTATAGCTTCCGTGATTTTCTTGTGTCACGCAGCTTATATCGGTTAAAATATGATTTGAGGCGTTTAATGAATATCACTCGTTGAACTTTTAGAAAACAACGCCAACAGCAATATTGCAAGTGCGATCTCCGTGCTTGTACATAGAAAATTAAAGCTTTATATAAAGTATATAGCAACAACAATTATATGTTCTGAGGGAAAAGGGCATACATGAAGATCTTGTATATAGAAATGTTATATTCTAGTTCTTATATGAATTTTCTTTGACATGAAGTCATATTCGGTGAATCTATACCCTTTGGTTTTAAGTAGGAGTATTCCAAGAATGCCATCGGAAAGGCTAATTCATTGAATTTAAGTATAAGTGGTTGAGTATCCCACAAAGGTTTGCATATTTAACGTTATTCTCAAGCATAATCAGTATGGCAGAATTACATCATTGAATTACATTTATACTCTACTCAAAAGTCAAGTCTTCAATGAATCCAATTTCAATCATAGGGATCGTGTCGATTCAAGCCAACAGAAAATCACACCATCCCAAGATGCAATGTAGTGGGATTGGATTCAAGATTTCTTGAATGCAAAAAAAAAATACCTGTTCAAATAAGTCTATATATTTAGTTTATACCCTAGCCTATAGTTTATAGCATATACCATAGCCCATTAAATTCGACCAACACACATTTGCTGAAATTAGGTCAAACGTCCGATTGTTAAAATTCGATCAACTGTCAATTTGACAGAAATTGATCATGTGCCCAAAGATGAAGTTGGATCAACTGTCAGTTGAAAGGAATTCGAGCAATTGTCCATCTGATGAAATTCGATCAACTGTTTGTCTCACCAAATTTGATCAACTGCCCTTTTAATGATATTGGAGCCCCTGTCTGTTGTATGAAATTCAATCAATTGTCTCTGTTCGATGAAATTCGATCACCTGTCCATTTGGTGGAATTCGATCGACTGCCCATCTTATGAAAGTCGATCAACTTTGTCACGTGAAATTCGAGAAACTGTCCAGTTAAAATTTTCGATCGGTTGTTCATTTAATGAAATTTGATCAACTGTTCATCAAATAAGATTCGATCAACTGACCCTCGATCAACTGCTCGTCTGAGAAACTCCCTGAATCAAATTGGATCAAATTCGACCAGTTGCCCGTTCAATGAAGTTCGATCTCAACTGTCAGGCTCAGAAAATTCGCAGAACTGTCCTCGTCATTTTAGGTTGTATTATAGATTATTACACACATGTGAGTGAGAACACTTTGAGATATTTTTGGTATCTAACATATGTCAGATACTGCGAGCGCTGCTTCTGATTGGTCAATCCATGGTGATGACCCGAGGTCACGGTGACGGCACTACTTTTGTCATTCATAAGTTACAACTAAACTTTCACGAGCCGGTAGAATGTAGCCATGTAATTAAACAAACATACTATCTTTTTTATACCAGATATCACTTAAAGTCATATACAGATAAAATATAAACATTTCTGGTCATAATTCAATTTTTTGTTGCCAAAAAAATCACAACATATATCGTCTGCTCGTCGATACTGTTGCAGTGCAGATAGATCTATCAACAAGATAGTTAATGTTATCGATATCAAGGTGAATGATTTTGTTAAGATTAATGGTAAAGATGGGGGAAGATTATTATCCGTTGTTCAACCTCTTGGAACATACAGAATGTTCAATGTGAAGATAAATACTGGCCAAATTCGACATGTTGCTGGATACAGGTTAACAAAGGTACCTGAAACAGTGTCATCGACGAGTGGATTGTCATCGAACCTTGCATTTAACATCCCTGATGAGGTGTACAATGATCTTCTTCGTGGCGATTTCTTTGATGATAGCCATAATGATCTTGAATTTCAACCGAGGTATGATCATTCTGGAATTGATAAATTCGTTCAAGGTAATCAAAATAAAAATACTCTTCGGAAAACAAACTATGATGTTAAACGATTGTTTGCTTTCATGGCGACAAATGGCGACACGCGTCCAATTGAATCTATCGAAAAAAAGCGAACTTTGTGACATTCTCTGTACTTTCTTTATTTCGTTACGAAAGCCGAACGGTAGCAACTATGAACCTTCATCTTTGAGGGGAATGTTATCCAGTATTGAAAGATATCTGAAGTCAAAACACTACTCGACGTCACTATTCTCGGACGGGACATCGTGAAACTACATGACGTACTAAAAATGAAGCAAAAGCTGTTGAAAAGTGAAGGAATGGGAAACCTACCTTAACGCGCGGAATCTCTCTCCGACGATGATATCAACAAGCTATGGGAATGTGACCAGCTCGGTCCGAACACACCTGAATCCATCCTCAACACGCTATGGTGGAACAACACCGTTCACTTTGGTATCCGGAGTGTCAAACCTCACAACGACATGTGATGGGGCGACGTTTCTTTGCATGTTGACAATGAAGGCAAGGAATTCCTTCAGTTTAGGGAGCGACAGTCCAAAACTTGTCAAGGTGATAATCTCGACCATGCACGTAACATCTACCCAAAAGCATGGGCGACGAATGATGAGCGTTGTCCAGTTAACCTGTACAAGCGTTTTGCTGATCTGAGACCATCAGATTATTCATCGCCGGATTCACCATTTTATTTGGCCACCAACTGCAAAGATGCCTCCCATTCTCATCCGTGGTTTAAACGTCAACCGGTCGGTGTCAACAAACTAGGTACAATTATGAAAAGGATGGCTAAATCAGCTGGTTTGGACAATCGAAGATTCACGAACCATTCAGCACGCAAATACCTTGTACAGAAGCTCGCTGACCAGAACATTCCTCCAACTGAAATCATGCAGATATCTGGACATCGTAATGTGCAAAGCATCAATAGTTACAGCAATATTTCCATGGATCGTCATCGTGCCATCAGTAACATCCTTAGTAGCAACAACGACCAGCCTGGTTCGCTTGTACCTCCGTCACACACAGCAGCAATGAGTGCAAGTGAACTCCCCTCCACCGTCAACGTTACGTCGAGTCAATCTCGGAACGCTGTCACTTGCTTTGGTTCATTGCACTCCATTTTCTCGGCTCCAATATATGGGGGAACAATCAATGTGAACTTCTTTGGTTCAGATGCAAAGCGACCTCGTCTCACAGATAATCAGGATTGTTAAGTTTTCCTGGACTATTGTGCTCTACTCTGACTGACATTGCTACTCGAAAACATGTTTGAGTATTATTAAAGTTATTGAAGATTCAATCTGTGTTATGTATTTCTTGAACGTGAACTTGAATGTTAACAAAATGTTAAATAGTCATCAGTTATCAGTCATTTCACCTGAAAACTTAGCGTTATAAAGTCGGACTATCTTCCTGCGGCATGACACCTTTTACAGTTACACATTGTGACGTCACTGACGTGAAATCAAGCTGTATTCATGCGCGCTTCAACATGATGTGAAGAATTTAATTATTAAATTAATAAAATATGGTCGTTTATTCGTGTGTAATAAATAAAATACCCAACTCATTCCCTATGGATACCGTATTTATTACAACTCGTGGCTTGTAAACGTATCTAACTCGCTTTCGCTCGTTAGATACGTTTACAAACCACTCGTAATAAATACGGTATCCATAGAGAACTCGTTAGTATTCTCTATTTACATAGCTAGTAAGTTAAGTCTATAACCTACACTGTAACTTATCGTATGTAACCTATACTAAGTCCTCTTCTATAGTCTATAAAAATTCTGTCGGGCTGATGAAATTCCATCAGCTGTCTGATGAAATACGGGCAATTGCTTGTCTTATGAAATTCGATCAATCAACCTATAGTATCGAAATTTATTAAATAAGCATTTGAGGAAATTCGACCGATTGAAGCCTGCCAATATATGGTCAATACCGATAACTTTTATACCCGGGGCAGATACCCACCTTGATAACTAACCGATTTCTGACAAAAGATGACAATTTGCTGCTACAACTGCAAACTATACATGAAACATTCGTGGAAACATTTCAAAACTGACTAATACAAAGGAACCAGTTCGTTAACAACAGAAACATATATTATGGAAGAGGTAAATCTTAGTAAATAGAAACAAAACAATAAATTTCTGTTTTAAAAGGCTTGGTTTCTTAAGTCGTCCATATAAAATGGACGTAGATCTTGGCTCTCGAACATCGTCATTGCAGCATTTATATCCGGATTAATGTAGATGCCATTGCAGATTTTTTTTCGATATAAGAGAAATATATCACTACATGATCAAATATAAAAACTTGAACACACACATTCACAAACACACGCACACGCACACACACACAAATACAACCAAAAACATACACACACACACACATAAATGCATAGAATCATACATAAAAACCTACATTCATGATAAATATACATGTATATATAGAGAAAAACAGACAGGCATATACACATACAAACAGATATAAATGTGTGTATATAATATATATATAATATATATATATATATATATATATGTATGTATGTATGTATGTATGTATGCAGGTATGTGGGGGTGTATACATATATATGTATGAATATAAGATAACATTATTATTCCTAAAAATAATAACGTTAGTGGCCGATCGCTGACGCTGTGTGTATGTGCGAGTGTATTGAGTATTTATGTATGTATGTGTGTGTGTATATATATATATATATATGTGTGTGTGTGTGTGTGTGTGTGTGTGTGTGTGTGTGTGTGTGTGTGTATAATATATAATATATATTAAATAATATATAAAATATATTAAATAACATATAATATATAATAATTAATGTACGTGTGTATATGCATATATTTATATATATATATACATATATATATATATATATATACATATATATATATAACATATATACATATACATATATATATATATATAAACATATATACATATATATATATATATATATATATATATATATATATATATATATATATATATATATATATATATATATATATATATATATATATATATATATATATATATATATATATATAGTGAAGGCGCATGGCTCAGTGGTTAGAGCGTCGAGCTTACGATCGTGAGGTTGTGAGCTCGAATCCCGGACCGGGCTGCGTGTTGTGTTCTTGAGCAAGGCACTTTATTTCACGTTGCTCCAGTTCAGTCAGCTGTAGAAATGAGTTGCGACGTCACTGGTGCCAAGCTGTATCGACCTTTGTCTTTCCCTTGGATAACACTGGTGGCGTGGAGAGGGGAGGCTGGTATGCATGGGCGACTGCTGGTCTTCCATAAACAACCTTGCCCGGACTTGTGTCTAGGAGGGTAACTTTCTAGGTGCAATCCCATGGTCAGTGTCTGACCGAAGGGGGTCACACACACACACACCACACACACACACACACACACACATATATATATATATATATAAAAATGCATTTTTTTCATTTTCATGAGTCGGAGGGTGACGGGATAAACAACCTGCATTAACTTGCTATAAAAGCAGGTAGTAATTTTACCTTATATTTATTCTTATTGCAAGTTTTGAAGAGTGCAGTTCCATTTTAACAGTTAATTTCTCAAAGCTATAATGGAAGTGACAAAGGAGCATATTCAGCATAATTTGCTTCATGAGTTCAATAAAGGCAAGAACGCAATGGAGAGTGCGAGGAATATGTGCAGTATATGGAAATCGGGCAATAAGCGTTAGCCAGTACCAACGGTGGTTCCAGAAATTCCCACCCGGAAACTACAGCCTAAAAGATGAGCCTCATCTTAGAAGATTTGAAGAGCACGACGAGGATGTTTTGCAAAACAAAGTTTCATCGTAACTGTTGAGGAACTAACAGAAAAGCTTGGATTTGGTCATTCAACCATTCATTGACACCTGCATGCCATCGGAAAAGTTAGTAAATTGGGTCAATGGGTTCCTCACAAACGTTCCGAGTCTAATCACGCGCAGAGAGTGAATGTGTTCTCTTCTTTGCTGTCACGTCTCACAAATGAACCTTTTTGGATCGAATAGTCACTGGTGACTAGAAATGGGTTCTCCATTAAAATGTCAAGCGCACATATACACACATATGTATTAGTGTACGTATTTTTATATACAATATATACATGCATTTATGTATATGCGTGTCTATATATGTACACAAGCATACACTATGTATGTATATGCATGTGAGTGAGAATGGGACAGAGAGGAATACAGAGAGAGGGAGAGAGAGAAAAAAAACTAACCAAGATCAGCAATGACCACGGCGAAAATTGTAAAGGATGGTGCAGTAAACGACCATCATATGTTAAGAAAATAGTATGAGCAAGTTTCAGATTTTATGTAATATAGGGATTGACTATGTAATATATCAGCATAAAAAGTGTTCTTTGAAGAGGATTAATAGGATATTAGAAATGGATAAAAATTCGTAAAGAGAAATTCAAACGAACATGATGTCTTATAGGATTTAAGTAAACAAACATGAAGGCATTATATATATATATATAGTATGGCTTCTAAGCCACACTTGAATCGAGAGGAGGTGAGCAGGATCCGAACGATCCACAATTAGAAGAGAGACTATGTATGTATGCATGTATGTAGGGATGGATGGATGGATGGGTGGATGGATGGATGGATGGGTGTATATAGCTTGTAATTTTTTACTTGCTTCAGTCAGTTGACTGTGGCCATGTTGGGGCACCGCCTTGAAGGGCTTTAGTCGGGGCTTATTTCTTTAAGCTGGTACTTATTCTTATCGATCTTTTTTTTAACCGAAACACTAAGTTACGTTGACGTAAACACACCAGCAACGGTTTTCAAGGGAGTGGGGGGCAGACACAAAGACATACACATACACACACGCACACACACACAAACACACACACACATATATATATGTGTGGGTGTGTGTGTATGTGCGTGTTTGTGTGTGTGTGTGTGTATGTGTGTATATATATATATAATATATATATATATATATATATATATATATATATAGTGGAGGCGCAATGGCTCAGTGGTTAGAGCAGCGGACTCGCGGTCGTAGGTTCGTGGTTTCGATTCACAAAGCCCCACCTAGAAAACACCTAGAAGCTCCACGAGACTCCGGCAGGGGTTGGTGGCGACCCTGCTGTACTCTTTCGCCACAACTTTCTCTCTTTCTTCTGCTCTCTTAGCCAGCGGTGTGGTGTCATTTGAAGCGCATTGTGACCAGCGAGGTGTAGCAACATCTGATAGTCTGGTCGGTCACGGTGGTCACGATGATATATATATATATATATATATATATATATATATATATTTCTAGTAAAGAAATATATATATATATATGACGAGCTTCTTTGAGTTTCCGTCTACCAAATCTACTCTCAATGTTTTGGTCGGACCGAGGCGATAACAGAAGACGTTTAGTCCCACTGGTTCCACGCAGTGGGACTAAACTCGGAACCGTGTGGTTTGGAAGCAAGTATCTTACCACACAGCCAAAACTGCGCATATATGAAAAAAATTGTGCCAACAATAAAACAGAAAATACTTCGTCATAAGTTTCATATTTTTCGAAAGTTATGTACCATTCCGAATAAATCTTTAAAAATATATAAAGACTGAAGTGATTTAGCTGACGTATCTTTTTATTTTCTTATATTTTTGTATTTTCTTTATATTTTCTTTCTAATTTAGCCTATTTTATCTCCTTGTTTAGTGTTTACTATTTGTAAAATAACAAACAAAAAATAAAAACAAAACCAACAAAAAAAACGAGTTTAATCATCTTTCTTTTTACATCGTGATTTATAAACCAATATTATACGATTTGTGATTAATAGCATATAAAAATAATGATGTATTTTATTACAAGCGCAATTTTTCGAAGAGATAATAAAATATATATAAGACAAGAAGAAAATCACTGATTCCACTGTTTGCTTGTGTTTATTTCTGTTTGTTTGTTTATCATTTAGTTTCAATTTGCTTCTTGATCGCACATTAAAATTTTTCGGATGTATTGAATGAAGTTCTGCCGGACACACTGTCTGTAAACGGAGAAAGTCACTGAGTAAAAATATCGTTAGGTCAGATATCTTGGAAGATAATTGCTTGGACAGAGTCGAATACTGGCTCAAAATAACTTGCAGTATTTTGTTTACTTTATTTTCTATTTTTCTGAGTACTTGTACTGAGTTCAAATCCAACAGATGTGAGTTCAGATTGCTTTTTGAGTTGTTTTTTTTTAAATTTTATTTCAATCACCAAGGTTGATAAAAAAATACCAGTGATGCACGAAGAAAATAAATTCAAAAGAAAAGAACAACACTACCACTGCAAACATCCTACTTTTGTGCTGAACCTATGGCTTTATGCCAACGTAAGTGATTATCATTGAGGGGAAAAAACGGAACATAAACACGTCATCCTGTCTATTTAAAACCAACACACACACACACACTCACTCACATACACGCCTTGACTTACTTTATTGCTGAAGGATAAACTATATATATATATATATATATATATATATATATATGTAAATATTTTCTTTAGCCTCAATCAATATCCTAAATGGTAGCAAACCTCTGCTGTTGTTGCTTTGTTAATGGGTTTTCTTTATATCTATTTTCTGTATATCTATACTGCCAAATACCAAAAAAAAAAAATCAAACGAGTCTCCTACTATAAACGGAGCTTACTTATTTTAAGTTTATGCGAACAAATCAGCAAGGATACGAAAGTCTGTGGGTGTGTGGTTACTATTCGAGAGTGTTGAAACCTTGTGATGGCTTTTGAGTTCAAAATCTGACTATATATATATATATATATTATATATATATATATATATAATTATCATTATTATTATTATTATTATTGTTATTATTATTATTATTATTATTATTATTAACTGCATATATTTAACGTATATGCTTCGTGTATTTTCCGGTGGCTGCAATAGCGTGGTGTGGTTGTGTGCATACACTCTCAAAGCGCCGAGTGTTAAAACACCTCGGCATCATGAACAAACGTGGTAACTCACCCTCAATCCTATTTTGGAATGATTGACATCGGATGTTTCGCTATGTTTTTGGTTTGTCAACATTACGATATATATAACAATAATTAAGGGTTTAGCAACAAGTTGCTTCGCCACATACCGAACATTTAGAAACAGCAGGCAAAAGACCGCTATTTCATCTTCTTACAAAATGTCTCCACAGATAACAATATTTGTAACTCACATAGGTAAAAAGAAGAAAAATAATGAAATCAAACAGTCTTCGATTAATTACGGACGCGTTTCTGGATTAGAATTATAAAAATTTATTCCTTTCCTATATATATATATATATATATATATATATATATATATATATATACATAAAAGAAACCTAAGCCTAGAAGAAACCATGAAAATAATCACATTTAGGGAAGACGGGATAAATATGCACTCTGGGGTGATCACATCATGTAAACATAGGTACAAAACATCATTTCTGGAATTTGAAAAATATTTTGAAACGAAATAACACATCATAGAACAGCGAAGGAACTCGAACAAATAAACAAACCAACCAATATTTGAGATGCTATACACTATAACGACAGAAACAATGAAAAGGTCACTATAAGAAAGTAGCATTTATCTATTCAATCAACAAAACCCTGCAACTGATAAATATATATTTCTTTACTACCCACAAGGGGCTAAACACAGAGGGGACGAACAAGGACAGACATAGGTATTAAGTCGATTACATCGACCCCAGTGCGTAGCTGGTACTTAATTTATCGACCCCGAAAGGATGAAAGGCAAAGTCGACCTCGGCGGAATTTGATCTCGGAACGTAACGACAGACGAAATACCGCTAAGCATTTCACCCGGCGTGCTAACGGTTCTGCCAGCTCGCCGCCTTTGCAACTGATAAATATAGCAGTAGTAACTGATGACCTGTTGAGTTCACTATTTATTGAAGATAATCATGCCTTAAACGAAATCAAACAAAAGAATGTACCGCCCATCCTTGACATCTGCTGAATGAATAGCGGAATAGATCGAACACCATCACACACACACACCTCCATCCTCATATAGCCACCATTCCTTCCTCTATTTCCATCACCTTCCCATCCCTTCCCCATCAAATACACAATGAAATACCCACAAAACTTCTGTAACCGTCATACTGGTAAAAAGGGATAAACATCCCTCTGTTGAGCATCCACTAATCTTATATCGCCTGAAGAAATGAATCCATTGAAAACATTATGGAGTCAACAAGAAGGATTTTATCTATTATCTATTCACACACCTCAGATGCCCAAGCACAAACCTAGAAGTACGCATAATACTATTACTGGATAACACAGGGTGAAATCTGAAGGTGGATGAGCTTTATACTGTACTCTACTACGTTGTTAACAGAATAAACCATAACTATATATATATCAATATATATATATATATATATGTGTGTGTGTGTGTGTGTGTGTGTGTGTGTGTGTGTGTGTATGTGTGTATGTTTGTGTGTGTGCGTGTGTGTAGACAAATGAAAAATCATAAGAAAAATAGAAAAAACAAATGTCAAATGGAAGTCCGTAGGAAATGTACTAGACTGATGCTCAGAGAAAGTTTAAGATAGAAAAATGTAGGGATGTGACATTTCGAGCATGGCTCTTCGTCAGAGAGAGAGAGTGAGAGGAAAAAAAGAAAAAAGCCCGTTGGGAAGGAAAAGAGTAGTTCGAGAAAATTACGTGCGTCGTTGCACCTTTTATTAAACTGATTTGGCGTATACAGAAAAGTTATAAGATACTTGAAGGAGATAGTAAAATGCAACGGTGTAAATATGGCGCTAGGCAATTTAGAATGATTAAAGAGCTCAGCTAATACACGAAAAATCTAATTTTAAATACCCAAACCTGTTGCCTGTCAGTATAGTTTTCATTGATTTATTTCACCCTGTAATATCGAGTTGCCAGCATGATTTAAGTAACTCAACGACAGGCAGATTTTTGTTGTGTTTGTGTGAACACTATTTAATTTTATGGTCAAAGGGATTCCAGATGTTGATAATCTAGAATAAAATTGTTTAATATGCACTGTACTTTCTTACAAGATATTAGGGGTGAGATTTGAGGGACTTTTTAAAGCAGTTTTAGTAAATGACACGAAATCATAAAAGCTTAGTATGTAATATACAGACGTACTGGTACTATGAAAATAATGCGGTTGCTGCTGCTGCTGCTACTACTACTACTACTACTACTACTACTACTACTACTACTACTACTACTACTTTTTTTATCTAATTCACCACAGAACACGAATACAGCTGTCCCTATCCCTAATACATATAACTTCCCTGGTTTACTTTTATACTGAAATATTTTACATTAATTTGAACTGACATCTTCACTTATCAATAATTCTTTCTAATATAGACGCACGAAGCCTGAAATTTTGGAGGGAACTAGTCTGTTCATATGGTTCCCGGTGCTCAACTTGTACTAATTTTATCGACCCAGAAGTGTTTTGAAGTAACGTTTTAATGGGTATTGTCTCCAACCTTCTTCAGGTTACTTTGTTTAGCTAGATTAGGGATTGAACTTTAACTAAGAGAAGAATATCACTTCAAGTTGCCTTTTAAGTGTAGTGTCAAGCAGAAATCAAATATGAAGAATAATTAAAAGAAAATACGCGTTGCTATAAATTCACTTCATCCCCCACCACCACCACCACCACCATAAAAAAGGGAAAGATAAGGATTAACTAATAACTTCGCCAGGAATGTGGTACAAGCGAATTCAATGATGTAGTAATCTGTAACGAGTCAACACTCATGATATTAGGATATTACGAGAACAACACTTGGAAATAATATTTTTAGATAGGGCGGGCGGTATTGTAGATCTGAAGTACAGCCAAATTGCTGACGTTTGATAACCTCACGAAGAAATCGTTTTCAATCTAGCGAACCATGATTCTAATGACAGCCAATTTCATTTTGTCTCCTCTGACAAATGTGTTTCAGAAAAAAGAAAAGGTTTGAGGTGAATATTTTCAATTCAGAATGAGACCCATTGACACATTTTGTTGTTTTTAGGCGTTTCTTAATTAAGAGCATTTAAATCTATTCTTCATTCATCTTTCGCTTTTCGTTTTGTTCCATTCCTTCTTCATATTGGCTTAAAATTGCAAAACTAGAGTGGGTACTGTACTAAGATAGACACAAAGAGATAAGAGAGTCATGACTGAAACGCTACTGATCATAAATCTCAATCAACGCTGACTTAGTGCAAACTGCAACAAGATGAAGCGGGGGAGGTAACTCAGGAGAGCGTTTTATATACTAAATATAATACGTTAGAATCTACAGTATGGAAAATCAGGTTTTCAACTTTGATCAACTAATGTTATCCACGCAAATGGTAGACAAATTTTCCATCTAGGGTTGTTTAAAATACGAAATAAACTAACAAGAGAGATAATTCCAATGAGATCAGGTAACGGAAATTTTTAGACATCATAAGTTAGGACTGTATAGACGCTCAAACTATGTACAGATAATTTTAGATTATTTCAAGTTGGCGTATTCACTTCTTAATGATTTTTTTCTACTATAGGTGCTCAAAACCTGAAAATCTGGAGGGAAGGAAATTGTAGATTATATGGACCTCAGTGATCAACTGGTACTTAATTTATCTACATGTAAGTGTTTTGATGCAAGGTTAAAACAAGCTGCTGATGACAGTGGCATGTTTTGGCGTAATTGGAACACCTCCGCGAAGCATACACTAACCAGTTAGTAGGGATAAGAAAGAATAATGTACATACAGAAATGGAGAAAGTGTAGTGACGTCGATTATGTACATTAACAAAATGTCCCAGATAAAGTACCATATGCAGGTGTCTTAAATATGAAAGACAGGAGTAACTTATTAAATATAGGCCGGTAGGTTCTCTCTGCCATTCAAACCATTTGTCAGCCTACTGATTTTGCCTACAAGAAAATAAGAAATTCGTTGCTAATGAAGGTTATGCAACCAACCAATTATAACTCTCCTGTATTTGTGTCACTCCAGATCAGACTTGATTGACAAGATTTATGACTAAAGGTGTTTCAGCCATAACCATTCTACCTTCTGTTCAGATATATTGAACTTTAGACTCCCTTTCTCAAAGGTTTTATCATATTTTGAAACGATAAGGTATGATTTTATGGAGATCAGGTTGCTATTTCTAGCATGTTATGCGACGGGAATGCGTTCTTTCTTTGGTTACTCAAACTGGTAATTTGTATTCACTTGCGCCACCTTTTAGGAAATAACGTCTATCAATTTCTACCAGGAATTATTTCGACTATATTCACAATTCAGACAATGAAAGGTAGATTTCTCCCTCACTCTCACGAGATTTTGCTTTCTTTTATCTGAAAGTGAATAAATCATTGCATCTGGGAGGTGGTAACCGTCTCGCCCAATCATTAACTTATTTAATAAATCTAAAAATAAAACTATTCCATGCACTTGTCAAAAGTATATTTTCATATCAATGAACAAATTTAGCTAACAACATTATAGGTGAAGGTAGAAATGTAGAAAAATTGATCCTTCTAATCTAATTAGTATCAGAGGTCGAATTATCGCATGAAAATTCGATGTAATCTTACACAACAGCCTTAAAAAAAGTTAATCAATAAAACGAAGAGAGAAACAAAACTAAATAAACTGAACAGAGCAGACAGTTTCATATAATGAATAAATCGATGGAGATCTTTGCTTGAAACTTAACACAATGGATTATGAGATTATTAAATATATTTGGAGTTGAGTATTAGGCATGCGTGTGTAGCTAAGAAGCTCATTTCGCTACTGTGTGGTTTTATGTTTGATCCTAGTAAGCGGTCCATTGAAGAAATAGCTTGTGAGTGGAGATTGGAAAAACACAAAGTGGATGGAAGCCTTTTGTATCGGTGTATACACACATACACACGCACGCACACATACACAAACACATATGAATGCATATCTTCATCGTTATTTGAAATAGAACATCTTTCTCCGTTACTCCTACCTTTCTTCCTCCATTGAAACTCTTGTATTCTTCTTGGTAACTTTTCGCACAAGTGGTTAAGTTCCAATATCAAAGATACCTCCTCTTTCTTAATCTCTCATTGGATGTCAAATTTATAATTACACTTTCTTTTATATTCTATATATTCAAATTCAATCTCTCTCTCTCTCTTTCCACACGCACACTCACACACAGATATATATATATATATATATATATATATAATATATATATATATATATATATATATATATATATATATATATATATATATATACACATATATAGTTACCTTATTTTGCTACTTGTTTAGCTTTCAGATAATTATTTGTTTCTTCATATTCGCATTACAATTTTTTACAATTTCAAAAAAAGAAAAAAAGAATATTAGGGAGATGTACTTGCATAGCAAGTGACCTGATCTGAGATCGTGTGCAGGAACGAAAACAGTTGCAGCGTGGAAGGTGTTTATAAGCCATTTAAGAAACACAAAATCCGTTAGATTCACATCAACATTTAAATTTAATTTGTCAAAATATTTTCGTCGCTTTGAGACCGCGACCTGTTCACTGACAAAATTCCATGCTATATTCTGCAAAACTCAAATAAGAAGCACAGTATACTATCTCTCTAAAATCTGGGACAGGTTTGCTTCTGTACACACAGACAGCCTTGGGTGTATCCAGAAAAAGACCACCTGACTGATTGCTACAAAACCATTCACCAACACGCTCTATTTTCTTGTCTATAAGCAAGCAATTTCCTCTCGTTGCATTTTCCATTACTTCTATAATTCCATCTGATGCTTGGAAATGGTTGGGTGCATCCCGCCTCCATCTAGTAACTCCTGCTCGTCTCTCTAACTCCCATCACTCGTGTCTACCTATTTAACCATCACCAACCCCGACACACACACACACTAACTGCTATGCTCAATCTTTTCTTATCAAAACGTCGACACTCTAGAATGCTCTCCTTGTAAATATCTTTCTTGCAATTGCTGACTTAAAAAATTGTTCAGGGTAAAGATTAAAAATCGCCTTCGGTCATGAATAACCATGGGATTGTACCTAGAGAGTACCCTAGAAGATTGACCGTTGTAGGTGTCTATAATTAATCGGTTGTAGAATTCATTAGAATTTAGGTGTTTCAATATTTTCACGTACCGAATATACACGTTACAATACACACGCATAGACACACGCACACACATACATAAAGAGTATGAGGGGGTTTAGTTCACTGATGATCTAAACCAATAGGTAGGCTGCATAAGGGCTATAATTGGTCATCCATTAGGTTCTAAGTTCACAGCTAAGGCTGGAGCTAGGGATCTGTAGTAGACTTTCGAGTCAGTATATACCCAAGGAAAAGGAAAACAAAAACCAAGGCAAGACGAGCATTTCAAGTCATTTAGAATATTTAATTATAGGTGAATCAAAAAGGGAGAAGTAGGAGTAAGTAGTTGTACGTATCTCTACTTCTCCCTTTCTTTGAATACATACATACATAATACATACATACATACATGTACATATACACACGTTGGTTCGCTCATGCATACCAGCCTCCCCTCTCCACGCCATCGATGCTATCCAAGGGAAAGGCACAGGCCGATACAGGTTGACACCAGTGACGTTGCACCTCATCTCTACAGTTGAGTGAACTGGAGCAACGTGAAATAAAATTAGTCAAGAACACAACACACAGCCCGGTCCAGGAATCGAGCTCACAATCTCATGTTTGTGAGCCCGACGCCTTAACCACTGAGCCATTGGAACAATAATGAAGATAATTCTGTCTTTCCAAAAGAGCCTGCACAGTCCATAAACACTACTCTTCTCTCCAGTCAAAACAAGTATAAAAAAGTAGACGCAAAAATCATCTCGCATATTATTTTTATTTGCTGAGTAGCACGGCTAAATAAATACTATTAAGGAAAGCACAATATACACTACTAACACATATACACTTCCGATTGGCAACTCAGGCCAATATGGGTAGGCATGTGTGCATTTGTGTGTTTCAGTGTGTATATGAAAAAGTGAACGAGAGATATACCCACACAGTATTGTACATACAGACATGCATATGTGTGTGTGTGTGTTTGTGTGTGTGTGTTGTGTGTGTTTGTGTGTGTGTGTGTGTATGTGTGTGTGTGTGTTTGTGTGTGTGTGTACACGACAGAAAAAACCGTCCTTACAATGTCGTATTAAAATATGAAATATTCTGCAACAGATTGCACATACAAAACCACGTTTTGGGATGAGATATTTAAATAAGATACAATTGTCGACCTCATAATTCGAGGTTGGAATATTATCTCTCTAGATTGGTTTAGTCTTTTAGTTCTTGAGTTAAAAAAAGAAAACATTCGAATTGTATAAAGTATGATCTTTGTTCTCATGTTATAAACATAATGGATAAGATAAAAATCAATGCAATTCATCCGATAATGGAATGTAGCACTATTCTAAAATTCTGTAGTAAATTTACTTTTGTATCATACACTCGGTTGTCATTCAAACCCACATGAATATGAATGGCGAATGTGGGGTGGGAAACGATATTATGTCGGTAAGTCAAAAATGTCTGATCATATAAGCTTAGATAGAAATAATGTACTTTTAAAGGTGTGTAGCATTTGAATGACCGCAGAGTATAGAATTACAATGGAAGAGTAATCTTACCTGGTCCAGAAAATAAAGCATTAAAATGAATGTATTGCTACGAAAAGCCATTTAAGATTTATATGACTTCTAGCTTGCAGCAAGGATTTCTTCTTGCACAAGTAAACTTCCAGTAAGTAGTTGGGAGAATTAGTAACCGAACTAAAAGTTAGTAATAAAATGAAGGATCATAATGACTAGAGGCACCGCACATTTCAGCTGACAGAACCAATCAGATAGTTAAGTACAAGGATATGATGCATTGTGTGTATGTGTGTGTATTTGTGTGTGTATGCAATTATTCAGTTTTATTTCGAGATTTCTTGCCAATAGAGAAAGAGCTGCTTTCAAACCTAGGTCCAAGCCTCCTTCATTGGAATTTCAGCATCAACAACAGGGTATTTTTTCTATGTATGTATGTATGTATGTATTCATGCATGCATGCAGATTCGTATGCTTTGTTTTATGAATGTAGCACCCATTTAGTTGCATATCTAAACATGCTCCTCATATATATTTAAATGATAAACTTCAGGAAAGTTTTACAGAGCTTTACAGTTCCAGTGATGGATTGGATCTGTAGTCTTCAAATTAGCTTTCACCTTAATGATTTTGAGAACCCTAATTTCTCAAGATTGGTATTTAGGCAGTGTGTACCATTTCCCAGGGCCCCAATAATTACAGGTATAAACCTGAACTTGTTATAGGGTTAGAGTAACAGCAGATTTCTCAACAGTTCAGCGTAGGTATTCTCTCTTTTAGAGATCTTCAGGTATGCATGGATGTCTCTTCTAGTTTTTAATTTTTTCAAAGTTTCCACTGACGAGAAAGCCAATTTCCAGCAAAGATACAAGGTTCCATGATTTATATGAAGTTAACACAGATAAATTCACATTTAGAACTTGAGAAAAGTTTTGCATATTTTTATTTTTCCACTCACAGATTGCACTTGCATTGTACGAATTAGCCGGTCGATCTCTCTTTCTGAAAAACCCATTTTATCTAGATTCTCCTTTAAGCATTTATTAACAAAACCTAGTGCTCCAATTATTATTGATATGAATATGCATTCATAGTCTGGATGTAGAAGCTGGAGGTTTTGAAGCAGTTGTCCATAGATATCCTCTTTTTCTTTTATTTTCAAAGAGATATTTATACCTGCAAGGCAGCTTACCTCTATGATGGTACATAGCTTTGCCCCTCTGTCCCTAACAACAATATCCGGCCTGTTATGTTTACATTTGACAGATGTTTTGATGGGAATATTCCACCAGTATTCCTTGGGATGGTAAATTGTTATAGCAACAACATCGTGCGCATAGGGAAGTAGTACCGTGACATTTCAGAACAACTGTTATTCACCCTCGTGATGTCTTCCTCAGAAACATGACATAGCCTACACACGCGGTTGCAAATAGGGATTACAAGAGCGTCAGTTTACCAGGCTCTTCGTTTCTGGATTGCAAACGCATAGCCTTCAAAGTGTGATGTGATGTAGTCTTCAAAGTGTGATGTATATATGTATGTATGTATGTATGTATGTATGTATGTATGTATGTATGTATGTATGTATGTATGTATGTAACCGTTACATGCAACAGAAACAGTATAAAATAGCTGTTTGTGAGTCATACTAAAGGTTAATACATCATGATAGGCAAATTTTCCTGGGGTTTTCGTCGAGAAATATGAAATCTCACATAGGCATACAAAGGTTAGAAACACAAAATATATTAATTTCTTTATTGCCAATAGGGGAAGGGAGTGAACATAGAGGGAACAAACAAGGACAGACAAAGGGATTAATTCGATTACATCGACCCCAGTGCGTAACGGGTACTTATTTAATCGACCCCGAAAGGATTAAAGGCAAAGTCGACTTCGGCGAAATTTGAACTCAGAATGTAACGGCAGACGAAATACCTATGTTTTTACCACCCACAAGGGGCTAAACACAGAGGGGACAAACAATAACAGACATACGAATTAAGTCGATTACATCGACCCCAGTGCGTAACGGGTATTTATTTAATCGACCCCGAAAGGATTAAAGTCAAAGTCGGCCTCGGCGAAATTTGAACTGAGAATGTAACGGCAGACGAAGTACCGCTAAGCATTTCGCCCGATGTGCTAACGATTCTGCCAGCCCGCCGCCCTAGAAACACAAACCATATTAGAGGCAGCCAGTGAGAATGTATTTTTGTCACATTGGGCTTTTGTTAATAGCATATACTAAGAACCAACTGATATTTTTTTCTTTGCTTCAAAGCACAGAATATCCCTATGTCATTTTATCTCAGGACAAATAAATTTGACTATCACGATGTATTAAAGTTAAAAACGATACACAAACGGTTATCTTAATCTAATATTGTTTCTGTTGCATATAACGGATTTTTATTCAGCCAGGAGGCTTTTTGGAACATCAGTGAATGTTTACTCACTGTTTCCTTATATCGTTGGAGACAGATTCTTTCTTCTCATGAGTTTAGCTTTGAGTACATGAGACAAAGCTTAAGGCGTTTGAAATGTCCGTCGCATACTTACCGGCCGGCGCTAAAATGATTTTCAACTGCTACTAATATATTTTATGTTTTTAACCACAGCATATCCATATGTGACATTGTCTCAGAACTAATATTGCAATAAACTTACCTATTCCGATTATATTAACATTAAGAATGATACACAAATGGCTAAATGTATATACAGATGCATGCATACATAAATTCTTACACACACACACACACACACACACACACACACACACACACACACATATGTACACAACAAGCATATATCACGATTTCTTAGTGTTTGCATTGCTGGACACTATTTATCAGCCGTTCAATGTAGATGATAATGATTTCGAAAACTTTCAAAACTATCGCGCCTTCCAGCAAGTATTATTGATTTTACCAGAGAATGTCCGAGTTCTTTTGGCCCACTCTGTTGTACACTTTTTCTTTCGTCCGTTGTATAACAGGCGCGTGCGCAATCGAACATACACGCATACATACATTTATACGTATTGAGTTATATTTACAGGCACACACACACAAACACACGCAAACATACATACATATATATATATATATATATATATATTATATATATATATATGAACACTATACCTTGTGTCTCTCTCTCCCCCCTCTCTCTCTCTCTCTCCCTCTGTACGCGTAAACTCACACATTCATGACGTATTGTTCCTAACTAAACCAATCATTTAAAGACAAAAGAAAAATGTCAATAAATACTTGCCATTACATTTTTAATCAACCAAATATGAACTATTTTGTTGCACAATGCGTCTCCATCTTTCCTTTAACTTGAAAATACCCTCTTTCCAGAATTAAGGTGGTTTCATGGCAAAGAATTCATCAAGGTATCTTTTTACGTCATCCAAGGAATTGAAATTTTTACCATTAAGACTATTCTGCAGAGACCTGAATAAGTGGAAATCCGAAGGAGCAATATCTGGTGAATATGGAGGGTGGGGTAACACATCCCAGCCGAGCTGCATCAAATTTTGTCTGGTTCCCAAAGTATCAAGTGCCGAAAATGAACTTTATCTTCCATTTTAAAGGGTTACAGAATTAACACAGGTTATAGGAACATAAACCTTCTTCCACGAAAAGATAGCTTAAACTGTGCTCTTAATGGAGGTGCAGTCAAATCCTATTTTAATAGACTCAACCATGATCTAAAATAAGTCGAAAGGTAAGCTACTATAAATCGGCACGAACTTTCCGGACAACCCAATATTTGCCAGCACATAACTTCAGATAGTTGGTGCACTGTTTTAAATCTTTTTTTTTTTTTTACATAACTTGTATATAAATGTAATTATTGTTTTGTTATCCTTTTTTTAACAAACTGTTATAGCAAAGACCTCAATACAAATGGTTGTGTAAAATATATATATTTCGTCAGAAAATTTGAAAATAAACTCGGCATTCGTAACGACAACCAATCAACAACTATTAACAATAACAATAACAACGAATAGGAAGCAACAACGCTGGATACAAAAGAGGCTGTTTACGTTTAAGACTTCCAACTGAGGGAAACAATTCTATTTACATCTCCGGAAGAGCGTGGCATTTTAGAAATACAGATAAAATTACATTAATGATATCGAAATAACATCAGTTCCTGAACCAAAACATTCATATATTGTAATTTGCATATCATTATTATTATTATTATTATTATTATTATATTATTATTATTAGCATTATGATCATTATCATTGTTCTACCTTTGATAGTTTCGGGCAAATTTCTACTATGTGCAGCATTGTGTGTTCATTTTTGTTGTTGGAAGTGTGCAAACTCTTCCTGGTATTATATTGATCAGTTTCTTTTTTTTCTTTTTGATTTTTTTGTTTTTTGTTTTTTGGGGTGTGGTGCAGTCTTTTGTTGTATTACTGTTTGTATTGTGAGTTATGCGTGTAATGTATTGGGTATCTAGCTTGCTGGTGGTAGTTTATTTCATTGGATATTTGCTGTATAGAGAATCTTGTTTTGTGGATTGATTTGTTTACGGTGCATTATTGAACTGATAGTGTCTCGCATAGGTTGTGGGCTGTTCCTTACAGATCTTTGTTTTTGGATAGTGTGTAGTGTTTGTTGAGGATCCAGGTATAGCTTCTACGTTTTTGTTCATATGTTTTTTTTTTATCATTCCCAGTACTCTAATTATTATTGGTATTGTTTTCACCTTCATGATACATATCTTGAATACTTCAATTCCGAGGTCTTTATAACATTTACATTTTCTCCACTTCCTTTTGGGCAACATTTTGGTCAGAAGGCCCTGCAATGTCTAACAGTAAGCAGGGTTTTTTTTCCAATCCTTAAGTATTGTGTTTGGAAGATTAGCTTTTATTTCTTTGTCGGTTTGAACAGGTATGCCTCAGATGATTGTGGCCTAGTCGTTATCTTGAACATTGTTTGGCACGTTTATACCATTTATCGTCAGTTTTTATCATTATTATTATTATCATCATCATCATCATCATCATCATCATCATCATCATTATTATTATTATTATTATTATCTAGGAGGCGAGCTGGCAGAATCCTTAGCACGCCGGACAAAATACTTAGTGGCATTTCGTCCGTCTTTACGTTCTGGGTTCAAATTCCACGGAGGTCAACTTTATCTGTCATCATTTCGCGGTCGATCAAATAACTACCAGTTTAGTACTGACGTCGATGTAATCGACTTAAAAATCTCCTCCAAATTTCAGGCCTTGTGCCTATAATAGAAAAGATTATTATTCTTTAGGCGGCGAGTTGGCGTTTCGTCTGTCTTTACGTTTTAAATTTAAATTTAGCCGAGATCGACTTTACCTTTCAATCTTTCGGGGACTATAAATTAAGTGCCAGTGAAACACTAGGAGTCGATAAATCGACTATCCGCCTCCCACAAAATTCCAGAACTTGTGCCTATAGCAGAAAGGGTTATTATTATTTTTATTATTATTATTATTATTATTATTATTATTTTTATTATTATTATTATTATTATTATTTTTATTATTATTATTATTATTAGGGCGGAGCGCTGGCAGAATCGTTACCACATCAGGCAAGATGCTTAGCGGTGTTCCATCCGTTTCTCCGTTCTGAGTTCTAACTCCGCCGAGGTTGACCTTTCCTTTCATCCTTTCGGGATCGATAAAATAAGCACACCCATCTCCTTACTTGATTGGCCCAGATACAATCATTTCAGCGAAAGCATGCCTCCCGCCCAGTTTATATTGAGCTCACATTATCAGGGTTTATGTAAGAGCGAATTTTGAAATTAGTGGTCATACTTTAGAATTTCCGTAAGCTCAACATTTTGTACCTGTTATATTTCTAACGAAGAAAAAGAAGAAAAAGTGTATTTGTGTACGTTAGTGTGTGCGTGCGTGCGTGCGTGTATGTGTGTGTGTGTGTGAGAGAGAGAGAGAGAGAGAGATTCAATGCCTTATCCTTATAAAAATATTTCGTATCTATAATTTTATTTACCTTTGAAAATATATGGTTGCATTAAAACATTTTTGCAATCGTAAGCTATTATGTAGAAATAATATGATTTCTTCATAGTCATGGGCTGTGTCTTCGAGAACTAAAGGTAATGTATTTATACGAGTGTGTGACTGTATCTTTGTAGCTTATGTGTACTTTCCATATATCAGATGAGAGTATTAAAATGCCGGTATAGCAGAATATATTGTAGTTTAATATAACACAATCACCAGGATATGCTATGAATCGTTTCGTGATGCCACAGCATATCACGTAATTCCGTCTTCAAACAGGAAATCAACCAACAACTTTCTTGGTTCAAAACGATGGCATCTTTGAGGTGACATCGAAAACTGAATAATGAAAGTGTGGCATGACATTATGAAAAAATCATTCGAAGTGTATTTTGGATATAATATTGATATATATACACATATATACATATATACATACATATATATATATATATATATATATATATATATATTATATATATATATATATATATATATATATATATATAATATATATATATACATACATATATATATATATATATATATATACGTAGATATATGCATATATATATATATATAAGTTTCGCTGTTACTGACCAAATAAATCAACTAATAAGATAATTAATTAATAATTAATTATCCGTAGCTCATCCAACTTTTATAACCAACTTTTATATTTTTACATATTTCAATTCACGATTACATCACTGTACATAAATCCCCTCACTAAACAAGTTTTTCGAAACCTTTTTTGTCTGTACATCGATATATCCCCCTCCTCTAACCGAAAGCTGAACAGCTATCTCCCTTGCCCACAACAATAACAATAATAATAATAACCAATTACTTCCCCTTATTTTTCTACTTGCGCAGTCATACACTCGTAAATATCATCACATACAACATGGGCAAAATTTCTTCTTAAGAAAATACATATTCAAATAAGTAAACCATAATATCATGAATAGCTAAAGCGAAACCGGACGATATATTAAAAATTATATTAAAACTATATATATAATTTCTTATATATATTACAACTTGGAAATGGATGCGTGGCGTCCAATCAAATATTATAATATATATATATATACACACACACAGATGCATATATATGTGTAGGTGTATGTACGTATACAGAGTGTGTGTGTTGTTTTGTGTGTGTGAGAGAGAGAGTAATTACGTTTGCTATCCTTAAATCAGTAGTATACATACTGTGAAAGTAAAATCATGAATACAAACCCAATATTTAAAAATCATTAAGAGTGGTGCGATGGAGGACTAGTCGAGAATGCACAATGCTAGAATATATGTCTAGTAGAGTTTAGTGATGCCTTATAGTTTTTCCTTTTCCACGTGTCCAGTGACAATCATTAAATTAATTAGAAAATAATAGTGAGTCTATTTAATTGATGTTTGCTCTATTCCAAAAATGTCTAGTCTTGTTTCTCAAAGAATTTGAGACCATATATGGTACTTCTGTCGTGCAGTTTCCAACTGACCAATTTAGACCAGTGAAATCCATTTATGAACAAAAGCGATACAGTCTCGACCATTCTCGAGTATTTTCATAAACCGTACTCAATAACACATTATCAAATATTTCTTTCCTTTTGTATAAAATTGATACAATATGAATTGAGGGAACTTTGGCTGTTATTTTTGACAGTTTGGATGCTCACGTAATGGCGCCTACTTTTATTCCCGTTATATAGTGTAGAGAAAGAACTAGCCAAGGCTGAAAATGACGTTACAATTCGCTGTTAAAATCATTACCCTTAGCTTGCGGTGATATTGTCATTTCATAAAACCACGAACATTTAATTTCTTTTTCTACTGAATTCGATTCATCTTTTAGTCTACACATATAACCGACACACACAGACAGACAGACAGACAGACACACACACACACACCACACACACACACACACACACACACACACACACACACATATATATATATATATATATATATATATATATGTATAATTCTTCTTAAATGCCAATGAAAATATGATTCATTATTATGGCAAACAAACTGAAAGAGAATTGGATTATAATCAATACATCCACGATGTTTTTTTGTTTTTTTTTTATTTTTTCACATCCTTCCAGTCATCGTTCAATTTATCATGAACATGATCATGATCATTGCTATGGATATCTTTATCACCATCCGCATCGTGACCATCATCGTTATCATCATGCGCAAGTCTATCGCATTAACCTTTACCATCAGCATTATCTTCAGCAGCATATCTGCGAGATACATTTTGCTTTTACATGGAGTTTTCAGTAATGTGTTCCGGGCTAAAAGTTGTATGACGCATAAATCATTACATAATAGTTTTTGCATTATCTTTTTTTGTGCTTCTTTTCGTTCACTAGAAAGACGTTGAAACAAACGAAATGTTTACAAAATGCAAAAGAACATAGAAATATCTAAAACTTATCTGGGAGAGTGAAAAGAAACAAAAAAAGAAAAGCCATACGGAAATAACTATTGAGTGTCTAAGGTCAGAAGTAGCTATAAAGGGTTAAATTTGAAAGGGAAATCAGAGAGAATGTTTTTGGCGAATAGTTATGTATAGAACCACTCCGATATATTGAAATGAGCGTAGAAAAATAGAGCCAGAAATATCAAAGATGTAATGAGATAAGGCATATCTGTCAAAAGGAATGTTCGACTGTTGCTGGCAAAAAGGTAAAGATAGTTCCATTATATCAGAAGGTATCTGCTGATCCACTGCTTTAGTAGGTAGCTGTCGAAGTGGCGGCGTTTAGTAAATAATTTTACTGTAACACTAGCAGTATCGCCCGGCGTTGCTCGGGTTTGTTTCGACCCTTTAGAATTAGAATTTTTGAAAAGTAAAACTTTTGCATTATGTAGCCTGTTATTCTCTTTAAGTGAACATTTTTCTGGTTGAAATACACCGAAAAATGGCGACACAACAGTCAAAAAATCGTAAAAAAATAGGGATTTTCATAGAAAAAAAAAGCACCTTTTTAATGTTAATACTTTTTGGTCTTAAAATGGTCCGATTTGAATTTTTCTTCCACAGAATGAAGAGCAAGCCTTCTATCATACTCTCAATTTTGGTCAACTTGCGCCGCAGGGTCTCGGAGGAGATAGTGTTAGTTGAAGGCTACCAAACCTGCCATACACAGACAACTTCAGCTTTATATATAGAGATTTAGATAATTTGCGAACTTATTAAACTTTTGAGTATGAAGTTCTTACTGCCGATAAGCTCTTGCTCCTATATGTACCCGTTTTTTATGATCTCTGTCAATCAAGGTTCTTCTACTTGATCAAGAAATCAGTTGTATACGAATATATTAAGTTACAGTGAGTTACGCCCCCTATAAATTTTAACCAAAAAGGCATTACTGGTAGCTTGATATGTTATTAACATGTATTTTGCAAATAGGTCAATAACAGATTGATGCTTGTTTTATAATGATTGCTTAGAATTATTTAATCATGACACTTGAAGTAATGATGCATTTTCATTAATGGAGTATATCATATATTTCAAATATGTGTGTGCGTACGTGCGCACGTATATATATATATATATATATATATATATATATTTGTGTGAATTAATTTCATTTTCCATAAAGAATTTAAAACTTAACTTCATTTGTCAAAACATGCAATTAGTTTATTGTTTTAACCATTATTAAATATCATATTTATGACATCACCATCATTGTTTGTGACAAATCAATTTATTATGTTTTATTATTTAAAAGTAAAACTTTTAAAATTAAATTTCGACAGTTTAAGACTCTGATAAACGAATTTTGAAAATTATTCCTCTTATGATTGTCGTTCTTTCTTCCTTCTTAAAGTTACAGCTCCTTATAGATCAAGCAATCTTCTGAATAAGTAAGTCTTTCAACTCAAGTTTGTCGTAAAAATTGTTTTATGAGAATCGATCATTGATGATGATTAGGTGATAGAAACAGTATTAAAAATATATATATAGCTTTTTATATTTTCTTTAATCAAGAAGGAGAACAGTGCCATAGAACCTCCGATGGTAGTGGGTGGGAAGAAACGAGGCAGCTTCAAAGTGAAGATCTAACCCAAATGCCTTGCAACAAAGTAGATCCTGTTAAAAGCACTAAGGAGCTAGGTGATGACATTAAAGCGATCGACAGAACAGGCCTACAACGCAAGCATGTATCGGCGATAATTCAATACAGAATGCAAAAATTCCACGTCGAATACTTCAAAACATTTCTAAACTATTCTACCAATTCACCGCCCTGGGTTACTACTTTTTTTTTTCGATTCTGGAAAAGCAAATGGCAAAGTCGACCTCGACGGGATTTCAAATCAGAACGCCATGGCTCAGAACAACTACCACAAAGCTTTCTATTGAACACTCCAATATCTCTAGCAATCCGCCATTGGCAACGTATAAAAATACGAAAACATGTAACTAAATCTCCTTCAAATAACACCATTTTTTCTTTGAAATTTACAATTTTGAAATGCGGTCTGAGTCTGTTGTGCTTATAAATCAGACTTGATGCCCAGTACTGAAATATCTATGATCCTAGATCTGTTGATACAAGACTCCGTTAGCGCTATACAAAAGCAATATAAAGAGTTTTAATATATTTTTTAAACAAACATTATCGTGTTTTGTTGGCGTTAACTTTCACTTTCACTTCCAATGTTTTAGAGCAGAAAGGAAGAAAACAATAAAATGAATACGGTGTTGTTATTCTTGATATAGCTGTTCAGTCGCTAGCTCTAATTGAGCATATCTATTATTACCTTGTCCTGTTTCTTATTTAGTGCATCAACAACTGAATTAGCCAAGGTCGTTTTTCCAGATGCAATGTATGATTTAGGGAAACTTAAGCCGAAACATCAATATCACTGAACGTCCACACGTTGGGTATCTTTTGCAGATACTAACAACGCACTATACTTTCTTGAGCAGTATTGAACCCACAAATATAATAACTCAGAAGAAAAGAACTACATCTCAAACGTTAGACGTCACTTCTTCCTAGCTACATTATTTATTCCACTGTGTGATCGTTTTGCACTATTATTCTCTGAGACTGATCTTGATTACATTTCTCGGGATGCAGAGTCAGAGTTTTACACGGTAAAATAAAGTTTAAAATTTCCATCTTATACGTATATATGTGCAAACAAATATTACAGTTGTAAATGACAGAATTGAGACGATTAAGTTGCCGTTTGTGCCTTGAGGCAAATAAATGTTGTGAATAAAGTATTGTTAATTCAATAAACTATTCCCTTTGATGACGAATATTTTGACATGTGTCACGACTAAAAGAAGAAAAATCAACAGAAATGATGTTGAACACTCAGTTGATGTATCTTCATATCAATACTGTCTGGCTTTTCTGGCTTGAAGCTATAATATCACTTTATAAAGTTATTATATTACAACTAAGTATTGTATTCCAACACAATAAATCTTAATAATGGTGTAGATGCTATATTATCAACTCTACAGCTAACTTGATTGAGCAGGTCTATAATCACAAGTGATCCAGCTGGGGCGGTCCATTCTTTATAAATATGTGTGTGAGCGTGTGTGTGTGTATGTATGCGTGTGAATGTGCGCGCATGTCTGTGTTTTTCTATATAGACATGTATATGTGTGTGTGTGTGTGTGTGTGTGTGTGTGTGTGTGTGTGTGTGTGCGTGTGTGTATCGGCGTTGGTGTGGTTACGACCCCGAAACTTAGCAGTTCGGCAAAAGAGACCGATAGAATAAGTACAAGGCTTTAAAAAAGTACTGGAGTTCATTCATTTGACTACAAATTCCTCAAGTCGGTGTTCCAGTATGGGCGCAGCCTAATGACTGAGACAAGTAGAACAGAAAAAGACATATAAAAAAAAGAGATTAGAAAGGCTTTGTGTATTATTTAATCACCATTACACGTGTTTCATTCGCTAATAGGAGTTGTAAAGTTGTTCTAGTCTTTTATATATATGTATGTTTTTCTATCTTTATCTATGTACATTGAAAGTAAAAATATTCTATCATTCTACTACTTTGTATTAAAGGGTTGTGCCTCTTTAAGTGTGTGATAACATGTGTGCATAAAAATGTGTATGAGTGTATATATGTGAGGGTTTGTATGTGCGTATGTATGCTAGTATACACATCCATAAATCTCATTATATCCATTTGATATTTGAATATGTGTGTGATTTTGTATACACGCTAACCATATATATGTGTGTGTGTGTGTGTAACTCTGACTTCTTATACATATTTGGCGGGGTATGCGTACGTGTATGAGTGTGAGAGTGTATGTGCGTGTGTAAATGTGAATATGACTGCGTGTATATATCTGTGTATTTATATGTATATATACATATTTACTTATATGCATATATATGTATATATATATACCATACATATATACATACATATATATATATATACATATATATATGTATATACATATATATATATATATGTATATATATATATGTATATATACATATATATATACATATGTATATACATATATATATACATATATACATATATATTCACACATATATATACATATATATATATATGTACATATATATATATACATATATATGTGTGTATATACATATATATGTATATATATATATATATATATATATATATATATATATATATATATATATATATATATATATACACACTATATACAATATACAGTGTAATTACAATAAACATTAAAAAATAAAAGGAACAAAACAAGAGGAATATCAAATAAATAGAGGTCAGTAGGAAAAAACTATAGAAATGCCGTTCTATTATTCCTTGGCAGTTAAGAAAGGAGGAGTGAGCGGGTGCGTTGATGCAAATATAACAGCATACATCTTTCTGGAAAGGTCAGAAGAGCCTATGACCTGTGTGTATGAACAGGTTTACGTATGAACGTATAATCTTACACTTACTTATGCATATTCTACACACTTGCAAATACAAGCCCATGTAGACAGTCGTCTTCTCGTCTGACTCGCCCTTGTATGTGTGTCTATGAGTATGTGTATGTACGCACGTACAGAGAAGGACGCCCCACGTTCATTTTCTGGTGCATCTTCTATACTCTTTTACTCTTTTACTCTTTTACTTGTTTCAGTCATTTGACTGCGGCCATGCTGGAGCACCGCCTTTTAGTCGAGCAAATCGACCCCAGGACTTATTCTTTGTAAGCCCAGTACTTATTCTATCGGTCTCTTTTGCCGAACCGCTAAGTGACAGGGACGTAAACACACCAGCATCGGTTGTCAAGCAATGCTAGGGGGACAAACACAGGCACACAAACATATACACACACACTTATATATATATATATACATATATACGACAGGCTTCTTTCAGTTTCTGTCTACCAAATCCACTCACAATGCATTGGTCGGCCCGGGGCTATAGCAGAAGACACTTGCCCAAGATACCACGCAGTGGGACTGAACCCGGAACCATGTGGTTGGTTAGCAAGCTACTTTACCACACAGCCACTCCTGCGCCTTTGTATACACAAACAGATATATCAGGATGCATGTATGTATATGAAGGGAACATAATTTTTTTTTTTATATTGTGAAATCACTTTCAATGCCTATTTTAAAGCACATAGAAATATCTAATCTAAAAGCCGATATAACACCATTCAACGCTGCTTGAAATGTGCTGTCTGATTTAGAAACTGAATCTTAAAAACACAGGGTGTCTAAATCTGGTTTAAATACATTAAAATCTATATGTAAATATATGTGTATGAATGTCCAATTATATGCTTGTTTTTTTGTGTAATATATATTACGGTGCGAAGGTTTTTTTATACGGCGCGTGTTTTACAATCCTGTAAATAATAATAATGGTATTTTTATGTCAACTTAAAGCAATCACAGTGCAATGACTATAGAAAATAGTCAAATGAAGGGGCATATAAACCCTCGGTAGATAAAAAGAAGGCTTTCCTATTCGCGCAGGACTCGAACCCACATCCCTCTGTTAACTAAGTGTGACACCTTTACACTAAGTGTGGTATCTTTACACCAGCGAATTAGCTTCCCTGTTTCTGTCAAATTTAAGAACTATATTAGTTCATATTTTGTTTTATGTACACAAACTTTCTATATGCTTTCGGTGAGAATGCTTTTTTTAAACGGTGCCGTGTTTTACAATCCAGTAAATATTAATGGTATTTCTATATAAGCTTAAAACTTATGGCGATCACCGTGCCCCTTAATTAGACTATTTGGATCTTTTCCTTTTGAACGGCAATTTTCAACACAATTTCTAGTTAACTAAACACTTTTAAACTTCGTATACTGGTAGAATGGGTCAAAATAATTTTTTTTTTACTCT
The DNA here is from genome assembly GCF_006345805.1 of Octopus sinensis. Classification (NCBI taxonomy): domain Eukaryota; kingdom Metazoa; phylum Mollusca; class Cephalopoda; order Octopoda; family Octopodidae; genus Octopus; species Octopus sinensis. The sequence goes on along the minus strand of NC_043005.1, from coordinate 59,267,141 downwards.
TGGCTTTCTTGAGAAAATTGTAATTTGTAAGTTTAACGTAGTTTAATTTTTCGAATTTTAACCAGTCAATGGCTTCTATTGAGCTAAAATCATTTTCTGCGTCTAAAACTGAGACAACATCCTGTCACTAACCCTAACCCTAAATTTTAGCCTTTCTTTTTTTCTTCTTAATTGTTAAATTAATTTAAGGATAACATTTAAGAAAAATTACGAAAGGCTAAAACGAAAGCAATGGAAAATAATTTTAATTTAGGGTTAGGGTTCTACTAATACACTTTATATTTTGAATACGCTCCTGTCTAACTCATAAAGAATGCTAGATTTTTTTCTTTCGGTTCTTAACCCTAACCCTACGTCAAAGTCATAATTCTTATGGCTTCAATACGAAATGAACCATGCGCATATTACATATGTAGACTTAAGCTAATTGGTGGTTGATTTTATCTTGACAAAGCGCTACAGAAATTCTGTGTTAATCCACAGCGAAAATAAACACGACGATAACAAACCGGTCATATATAAAACTAAACACCTAAATGATGACATATAAATCTGACCATAAAAGGAAATTATGAATATTTCACTGCATACACGTCGGTATGAGGCTTTATATGTCGCTTCCTTTAAAACTGTCACCTAGACCTTGTGCGCCTTTAATGGATTCACGTTGTTACAAGCATTCGTATCAGGATTTCGATCCAAAGAAATCTTCCTTTCGTCTGTTTCCAGAGATCTTAAGAAAGACACATGGTTGCTTTCTTTTTTTCTGGGCCTTAAAAATATGTTTATATCATTCACCGAAGTACATCGCTGAGAAATCGAAAACCTAATGCAACTCCGACGAAGGCGTCTGTCGACAGAAACTCCTTAATACTTTCGCTGTAAGAAACATAATGAACCAGTGACCGGCCAGTTTGGAATATATGAAACTAAGGATTCTATATTTCACCCTTTGGAACCAAAAATACATAAATAGATAAGTACACGCGCATACATACATACATATCTTTTTATCGTATCGATTTAATATAATATTACACAAACTGCTTGAAACTAACTTAAACGTATTGCCACTGAAAGGTTTCCGTAATTAAAATTCAAACTTTTCATTAACGGAAACTAGAAATTTAGAGAGAAGAAAGATATGCAGCAAATATTTATTAAGCGAATATAGATCTTAACTAAATGAAGAAAGCATAGGAAATTTTAAAATGAAATCAATGTACGTTTTATTTGAGATTTTGTTTACTTAATTTTTAAAATTTATTTCTTCAACTTGTTTCACTTATTGACCTTTTACTCGCATGAACTGTTCTTAATAAGAATTCATTCAAAAGAAATTATTTTTTTAAGGAAAGAAAAGCGAGAAAAAATAAAGAAAAAATATCGATTCATCGGCAAAAAGTCTCACAACAAAATGTAGCATTGATTAAACTTCGAAACCAGCCTCTATCTCTCTATCTCCCCCCCTCTCTCTCTCTCTCAGGTTATCTCGAACATTTCGGCAGTGCGTATGCTTTTTTTTTTTTTTGTTTCTTTTATGGGTTCAGGCATGACTGTGTGGTAAGTAAGACGCTTGCTTCCCAACCACATGTTTCCGAGTTCAGTCCTATTGCGCGGCACCTTGGGCCGACCAAAGACTTGTGAGTGGATTTGGTAGACGTGAACTTGTGTGCGTGTGAGTGTATGTGTCTTTATGTTTATGTTTGTCCTCCACCACCGCTTGACAAACGATGTTGGTATGTTTACGACCCCGTAACTTAAGGGTCCGGCACAAGAGCCTGACAGAATAAGTGCTAGGCTTCAAAAAATAAGATAATTCCTGGGGTCGATTTATTCGACTAAAACGCTTCAAGGCGGTGCCCCAGCATAGCCGCAATCAAATGACTGAAACAAAGAAAAGTCAAACGATAATACATTTATATTATGAGCCTTCAATTTCAAAGCAAGGCACTATGATAAACAATTACCAATATATTAAATTTCAAAATCTGTTTCGGACCTACACGCCCAATAGGCCGGAATATATTCGGATTTCTATTATGCTACAGCACCTCGCCCCACTGAACGGAAAACTAGCCCGCCCCCGTATTACCTCCTTTGCTATAACTGACACTTATATTTTTCATCTGAATGAGCTGAAGCAACATAAAATGGAGAACATTGCTCAAAAGTACAATGTAAAACATGGTCCGAGAATCGAACAAAATCGAAATTTGATAAGCATGAGTCGAACACCTAAAACCACTAGATCTCGCACCTAAACAAGTAGTTATCGATGTTACTTATATAGACTTTCTAGAAATAGCACCTAAATTCCATCATATCACGCCATAAAATCTACAAAAGAAAAAGGGAAACTGAGCAATGTAGTCCTAGTTGCAGCCGTGATCACAGATGAAACGTGTTTAATCATGTTTGTATTTCATCAGGGCTGACCTGGGGCTAAACTAAAGTAATAACATCAACTTCAACACTGATTGTTTTATCAAATGTCACAATAACAATATCGAATTCCACACTTTTGTATTCAACAATAAGCAAAAGAACCAGCCATGCAATCTCTATGTGGTATCTCGATCTACAAGAAATAACAATTAAATCCCACTCAAATTACACCATACCACATTAAAAAAAAAGGAAAGACAAATGTTATAAGTTAATTTTAGACGCGCAGTGAACGAAAACGTCGGAATATTGATGAATGAACGACTTCCATCAAATCTTACATAAGCATAAACAACAACAACAGCAACAACCAAGAAAAAAACCGCACGTGCAATGATAATAGTGACTACAACAAAAATAATATCAGCGACAACATTGAGCAAATGAAACTTAGCTAGTAATCGAGCAAATATATATTAGCGAAAGTATAGACGATGTAAATGGCAGTAAATCTTGTTTGTGAAGCTCAGTGGCAAAAATAATGTTATGTCTTTCGTTTTTATTATGCTTCCTCGGTGACTGATATTCGTTCGGCTCAGTAGCTAAAGTTTCTTTTATAAAATCCATTCTGTTTTTTAACAGGGGATCAATCACATACACCACGTACAGAATTTTTCTGTAGTTAATTAATTCTAATTCATCCACACTACTGCCAAATATCATTCGACAAAACCTACTACCTTCTTTACAACTCGAATCTACAATGTATCAAGAAAGCTACTTAGTTTTCAGTACTGTCTTGGAGTTTCTCTATCCACCACAACGGTCGTATTGAGATGTGAAATTAGGATTTAGCTTCAAATCTTCAGAAAGCATGTCTCGAAACGAGAAAGCCTATATAGAGAATGGTTTGATCTATTGGCTTCCAACACACCATGGTTATTCAAACAACAATTGCATGAGTTATGTAAACATTCACAGTATGTGCATAGAGTTCAGATTAATACAATGTTACATAGAAACTATTCACGTACAAGTTATTCAGAGATCTTGAAAACAATTATCGATGCTTCTTTTCTCCTCTGACGAAGTCATATAGATGCGTATAAATGTATTCGCTGTTGTAATAAATTATCTAAACATCATTGAGAAAATCAACTCAAATGAAGACCTCTGTTTACACACTCTCCCATGTCATTCTCGCCGTAAGAAATGCAGTGAACCAGTTATTGGCAATTTGTGACATAAAATAAATAAATCGAAAGGTCTTTTGTGCTGTAGCTATTAAACTTAAACGAAAATAAACTGCTTGAAAGAAACTTATATATCTTTGCTTCAGGTATAGTATGAACCATTATCAGTTTCTTCCACCACAAAATGAAAATGACGAAATCTAAGAATCCACAGATCTAGTATTTATATATTTCTTATTTGATTTAGCCAAGTTTAGGGTCTCCTAATTCCAAAACCATGTTCCGAATGCTTGCAAAAGGATGCTAAAGTCACCCAAAGGTCAGCTGGTTAATAAGCCGAGTAACAGATTAAATCTACCAAAAAGATTCGCAATGCAATATTCAGTAGTCACAAGGCGGTGAGCTGGCAGAATCGTTAACACGCCGGCTTTACGTTCTGATTTCAAATTCTGCCGAGATCGACTTCACCTCTCATCCATTCGGGGGTCGATAAAATAAATAGCAGTTGAGCACTGAAAATGATGTAATCGATTTACTTCCTCCTCCAAAACCGCTGACCTTGTGTCAAAATTTGAAGCCAATATTCAATATTTACACAAATGCACATGTACCAACACACACACATACACTCAAAGTACCTAAAATTATAAGGAATTTATCAATAACATCTAGACATGATGATCTCATCATATTGGCTCAGATATTTCGCGAGCACTTCGCTAAGTAAGCAATAGATTCTTTCTAAGTATTCCACTTCACAAAACTCTCATAAACAGTTTTCACAGCCAGTGGAATTTTGCACAAGATAAAATGACGCAATAACATGAAGAAAACTTATTACCAGAATAACATCTTAAACAGAAGCTAAACGTCGATCTACTAAGCATCCATTTCAGCTAATGGATTTAAACTTCACCTATGTGCTGCCACTTCTCTTCTCTAATTTGTTGGTGGCTATTTTGTTTTTGTTATTTTACAACACAAAATTACATTCGACTCTGTCAGTATTGTTATACCTCAAGACTAAAATTAGAATCCTCGTCAAAGACATTGCTAAAATCCCACTGAACTATTTCACTTCTCTATAATTTATGATATTAAAATACTGGTTGTCAATGGGATTTGTCGGGATTGCTCGATCCACTAGAAAGAGAAGCTAAGCATCCTTCAAATTATACCCTGGCGTTTAAAAGAAAAACAAAGAGAAAATAAACTGACCTACATTCACTAGCGTAGCTAGAGTGTGTGCTGCCCGGGGCGACCCTTCCGTTTGCAGCCCCCGGACCTCACAAAAATACATATTGCCTACAGCAGACCCAAAAATGGCGCCCCTTTAAAAGAGCCGCCCAGAGTGAACCGCCCCTACCGCCCGCTCTCTAGCTACGCTAGTGCCTACATTATACAATGATGTCTACAATATACAAAGCAAATGGGACGTGCACGCATAGCATGCCATTTGTGACGTATTTGTTCGGTCGGGGCTGACTGGGGTTAAGCAATAATGACTTATTAAAATATTCCAATAATAGCTTCTTCATATATTCACAGTTTTCTGCAAACTGTTATCAAACATACGCTTCTTAACGTTTAGATCCAGCTAAATCCATCATTTGTGAAATGGAATGCTACAATGAACTGTTTCTAATCAACAAACAAATTACAGGCATGCTATCCTTTCTCTACCCTAACAAGCCGATTCAAATTGTTCATCATTTTTTTTTTAGTGTACAGCGACACAACAAAATTTTTTGTCCTCTTTATAAAGATACTACATAGGTTACATATGCTATACCATAACTTGATACTGTGAACTGCGTTGACATGCTCCTGATATTTAAAATAAAGTGTTAACACGTATGGTATGCAAATTAGTAGCGCCGGTCTTCTGCAGCTACTGTAATAGTTGAGTATATAAACAAATTGGCTGATCGTTTCTCTGGAACTGATCGAATTCATGTAGATGCCACTGATGAGAATTCAATAATATTCGAAAATTGATTTAGGTCTTTTATATCTTTTCTTTCAATCTACAGTGAAACAGCTAAATTAGTCCTGTTTATACACGTGAAGGCGCATGGCTCAGTGGTTAGAGCGTCGAGCTTACGATCGTGAGGTTGTGAGCTTGAATCCCGGACCGGGCTGCGTGTTGTGTTCTTGAGCAAGACACTTTATTTCACGCTGCTCCAGTTCACTCAGCTGTAGAAATGAGTTGCCTTTCCCTTGGATAACACTGGTGGCGTGGAGAGGGGAGGCCGGTATGCATGGGCGACTGCTGGTCTTCCATAAACCACCTTGCCCAGACTTGTGACTAGGAGGGTAACTTTCTAGGTGCAATCCCATGGTCAGTGTCGTGACCGAAGGGGGTCTCGGATACACGTACTGAAGGTGCATGACTCAGTGGTTAGGGCATCGGGCTCAATTTCATTAGGTAGCGAGTTCAATTCCCGGACCGGTTGCTCCAGTTCATTCAGCTGTAGAAATGAGTTGCAACGTCATTGGCTCCAAGCTGTATCGGCCTTTGCCTTTCCTTTGCATAACATCGGTGGCGTGGAGAAGGGAGGTTGGTATATACATGGACGACTGCTAGTCTTCCATAAACAACCTTGCCCCGACTTATGCCTCGGAGGGTAATTTTCTCGGTGCAATCCTATAGTCATTCATGCCCAAAGGGGGACGTTACCCTCTAAAGGCACTCTATGTTACATATATAATGCTGGTTTCACGGACATAACATATTTAGATATTCATTACCGAATTGAGTGACAATGTTCTTTAAATCTTCTACTTGTTTCAGTTATTGCACTGTGGTTCTACAGGGGTACGGTTTTAAAGGGTTAAACGATAAAATCAACAGCTGTACTGATTTAAGTCTGATACATTTTCTGTTAGCCGATCTCTTCTCACTAGCAAACCGACACCATTTGTTCAACAGTGTGGCTGAGAATTTGAAAGAAATGTTTTGCATTAAAGAATTCGTTACAATGTTATTCGTTTTTACGGAATTTCATCGGTATATCTTGAAAAAGGTAGCAGCTAAGTGTAAATACAATAGCAGTGAACAAATTGGCAATTATCTTACATAACAGACATAACACAGTAGAAGTTGGTGCGTACGACAACCGTCTCTCTAATCCCATTGGATGAAGATACAAATCATAAAGAACAGATGCTTCTCGTTCAGGTAGCAGATAATATAGAATAACTGTAGTAGCAATAATAACAGCAGCACGAGTAGTAATAGCAGAAGAGGTGCAAAAAGAAACGTAGAACTATTGCTCGCCTTGTTTATTCGTTGTAGTTCTTTTTAGAAAAATTATGAATGAACATCACAGTTTTAAAAAAGCAATCAAGCGCATTAGTATTGATTTTATAAATTACATTTTTTAATGCACGACACACTATTTAAGAACTATTGTTCTACGTGGTTGCTTTATCTTCTGAAAATAGCAGCCAAACCTCTCTTTGCTTTGAAATAGGCTGGATGCTTTAACTGGAATAGCTTTGATAAATACTACGCGCCTACGGAAGATCTTCCCACTACCACTCGATAACCAGTGTTGGTGTGCTTACGTCCCTGGGGAACTAACGGTTCGGCAAAACCGTCCGATAAAATAAGTACTAGTCGTTAAAAAAAATAAGTCCTACGGTTGATTTGTTCGACTAAAGCCTTTCAAGGTAGCATGGCCCCAGCATGGCCACAGTCAAATGACTGAAACAAGTGAGGGATAAAAGATAAAAGATAAAAGATCAATAGGAATTTAAAGTTATCTGAATATTAAAGAGTTACTTAATTACAATTATAACGAGCACTTGCTTAATTGACACTGAAAGGCTGAAAAGCGCAGTCGATATTCGTCATATTTAGAATTATAATAGAAAATGTCTCAAAATTTGTAATGGTTCTGTATTTATGGCATCATTGTAGTAAATGATTTAAGTAACAGTTTTGAACGATAAAACAGCTTCTTGCTAGAAAACTCATTATGTACATGATATGAAGATGCCACTGATTAAAATTCAACATATTATAATGAATTTGAATGGTGCCACTGAATTTTTAATCTTGATAGAAGTGAAATCATAAGTTATGAACAGATAATAACTGGATTATTACTGCAATAGACAGACACATATAGATACTTATTATATGCATATGTATGTATTCTTGCTAGAAAAGTTACAAATATGACTTTAAGGACGAGAGTTTCGTGCGAAGAACATCAACGAAACTACACACACATACAGAGAGAGAGAGGGAGAGAGAGAGAGAGAGAGAGTGCGAGAGAGAGAATATATATATATACATACATACATACATAAATATATATACATGCATACATCAATATATATGCATACATAAATATATATGCATACATAAATATATATGCATACATAAATATATATGCATACATATATATATATATATATATATAAATATATATATATATATATATATATATATATATATATACATACATACATACATAAATATATGCATACATACATATGAATATATGTAAGTAAGTAACGAAACTACACACACATACAGAGAGAGAGAGGGGGAGAGAGAGAGTGCGAGAGAGAGAATATATATATATACATACATACATAAATATATTTACATGCATACATGAATATATATGCATACATAAATATATATGCATACATAAATATATGTGTATATATATATATATATGTGTGTGTATCTGTTGAATGGAAAAAGCTAAAACCAGATATTAAAAGCTGATGACGTAACTAACCTTACATTCTGCATACATCAACCGGATGCGATTTCTAATATTAAGTGATGCATTTGAAAGGAATTAGTTATTATCAGCCAATAAAAGCAGGGGAGAGTATCAACAAGTTCGACCGATCTTCTAGAAATAGTAGCCAAATGACCTTCAAATTGATAATTGTTTTAAGTGAAACAAAAAACAACATTGTACTCTAAAAACACTGGTGTTTTGGTTTGGATACCAACAGAAGAAGCTCATCCTGGTTGCCTCACCTGAAAAGAGCAGTCAAAGTTCCCTTAAGTTAAATCTTACCAACTTAAAAAAATTTGAAGGACTCATTGGACACAATAATAGGCAAGCCAGCATTAGGCAACAATGACTGTAAATAGGAGATATCGCATGGTTCAGTGGTTAGAGAGTTGGGCTCACAAGCATGAAATAGTGAGTTCGATTCCAGGACCGGGCTGTGTATTATGTTCTTTATTCTATGTTGCTCCAGTTCACTCAGCTGTAGAAATGAGTTGCGACATCACTGGTGTCAAGTTGTATCAGCCTTTGGATATCTTCAGAGACGTGGAGTGGAGAGGAGAGGCTGGTATGTATGGGCAACTGCTGGTCTTCAATAAACAACCTTGCCCAGACTTGTGCGTGCCTTGAAGGGTAACTTTCTAGGTGCAATTCCATGGTCATTCATGACAGAAGTGAGTCTTTACCATTTTTTACACTCGAAAGTTAACTGATCTCCTTTGCTGGTATCTTGTCATCGTTTTCTGTGGTCCAGCTTCGGATAATTATTTTAAATTTACTTAGGAGTGGCTGTGTGGTAAGTAGCTTGCTTCCTAACTATATGTTTCTGGGTTCAGTCCCACTGCGTGGCACCTCGGGCAAGTGTCTTCTACTATAGTCTCGGGTCAACCAAAGCCTTGTGAGTAGATTTGGTAGACGGAAACTGAAAGAAGCCCGTCGTATGTATGTTTATATATGTATGTGTATGTATGTTTGTATGTCTGCATTTGTCCCCCCAACATCGCTTGACAACCGATGCTGGTGTGTTTACGTCCCCGTAACTTAGCAGTTCGGCAAAAGAGACCGATAGAATAAGTACTAGGCTTACAAAGAATAAGTCCTGGGGGTCGATTTGCTCGACTAAGGGCGGTGCTCCAACATGGCCGCAGACAAATGACTGAAACAAGTAAAAGAATAAAAGAAAGAAAGAATGTTAGATATAGCGACACCCTTGTATTTCAGTCAAGGGGTAGCCTGTTTTTCATACCACCAGACAAGTGTGAATAGAGTATTTGTATTAGCAACCGAGTCTCTTTCATTCATTTCAGCCTTGCCCAAGACAGCAACTCATCTGCAATGTATATCAATCGAGTGTTGACGCACCCTACTCTGTCTCTAGTTGTCACGCCATAGATGGTCAGCTACGTCAAGTGTGAGGTGACCAAGAATGTGTCTACATTTGCTCGCGACTTCACAAGGACTTGAAACAATTAGCAAAAGTACGATACATGTTTCCAAGTCATATTGATTTGTGTTTGGTGGCTGGCTGTACTTTTGTTTGTTTGTTTTCTTTTTGTTTTTGTTTTTTTCGTGTGCGTATGTGAGAAGACGGGATGGTCACGAATGTAAGCCGTTTGATCATAGGCAAGGTCAAACCAACAAAAGACCACCACGTCACTAAACAATAACAACAGCATCAACAACAGCAACAACCGTGATGTCTTAACTTTCCTGAAGCTTACTTTGCACTGTGCTGTGATTTTACTCACATCACACACAACGCAATCATTTCAGAAACAAATATTCAAAAACTTGAATTAACCTTAAATATTTTATATATCAGAAAGTCTCATCAGTCGAATATTTTCTACCTAACCTCAGGCACGCCACAAAGCTCACAAAGAGACGGGGAAATGCCAAGGGGCGTTATAGAGTCAGCTAAGTGTTTAATGGGGGTCATAATGTTTCTTAGAAATAAAGTATCTAAGCTAGGTGCAATACGTATATTTTAAACAGATTTTCAAAAAAACTCTCTTGGTTTTAAAATGAGTTAATAATAATGAAATTATTGTATACAGTGCTCAGGTGCACCACAACTTGTCAAAAGTGCGTATAAAGTATATGCAGTAATGTATAAATGTCTGGAAAGCGAACAATGTATGAGTCAGATACATGCTTGTGTGTGTATGGAGGGGAGGAAATCAGGTGCAGTGTTGGTGAATCTCAGGAAGCATGGAAGTTTTGAACGATGCAGTGCTCCGACAACTAACAACTGATACCAGCAGTTTGTTCCATGCTTCAGCAACTCTTAGCTTGAAAAAATGTTTCCGAAAGTCATGGGAGCTGTGCTGTTTTCTGACTTTGTAAACATGTCCAGGTGGAGTTTGGAAAAGTGCTCAGAGTTATTGTTTGTAAGATGGTTAATAATTTTATGGGTGTCTGCCAGTCAGCTGCCAGACGTCGAAGTTTCAATGTATCCATGCCCAGGGAAGTAAGGCGTTCAGAATATAGCAAATGCCTGGTGAAGGGTAATCATAGTGTCATGCGTAGGCAGAACTATAACTGATAGTTCAGCAAGCTCCAAGATAATTTATTTATATAAGGTAAAGGCGTAGGCGTGGCTGTGCGGTAAGAAGTTTGCTTCCCAAGGACATGTAAGCCTTTTCATCATAGGTAAGTTCAAACCAGCAAAAGACCACCATGTCACCAAACAATAACAACAGCATCATAAACAACAACTACTACAACAACCGTGATGTTGTCTTAACTTTCCCGAAGCTTACTTTGCACTGTGCTGTGATTTTACTCACATCACACACACCGCAATCATTTCAGAAACAAATATTCAAAAACTTGAATTAACCTTAAATATCTTATATATCAGAAAGTCTGATCGGTCGAATATTTTCTACCTAACCCCAGACACGCCACGTTAAGTTCATTTCTTGAAAGTGCATAACTGATTTTCTTAGTGATAATGATATTTTAACGCTGTATTGTGGTTGGTAATAAGTATTCCCTGAATATTTCTAATATACTTATAGCTAATTGCCCGCTAAAATACCATTTTGACAGCAATATAATTTACTATTGCCAAACAATTCCCGTGTGTACAAACCACTTAACATTAACGACTGCATCATAAATTTACCCTAAATCATCATCATTACCGTCGTTATTATCATTATTATTATTATTATTGTTATTATTATTATTAATCAAAATTGCTTGCTTTTCTTCACTGACATTCATATCGGGTAATATATAACGAAAGAAAAGAAAAAAAAACGTTTTTTTTCTTCTGAGAATTGACATATTATCAAGCAGAATGTCTTGTGGTTGTTAGCGAATGCCTTTTACATTCTGAGTTCAAAATCCACAGAGGTTGATATTTTCGTCTTTCATTTTTTGAATTTCGAAAATGATAAAGTTGCAGTCAACTTTTATGGTCTATATTATCGATTAGCCCCTCCCTTCAAAACTGCTGGCCTTGTGCTTAAATAGGAAACAGTTATCTTTAGCGCATTGGATTGGCTGAATCATTAGAGCACGAGAAAAATGTCTTGCAGTATCTGCTCAACCTATTTGCATTCTGAATTCAAATACTACCAAGTTCACCTTCGTTTTTCGTTCCTCTACGGTTAACGAAATACAGCACTAGTCAATTAGTAGAGTCTTTAGTCCTCTAATTTAGTCGAGCAAATCGACCCCAGGACTTATTCTTTGGAAGCCTAGTACTTATTCTATCGATCTCTTTTGCCGAACTGCTAAGTTACGGGGACGTAAACACACTAGCATCGGTTGTGAAGCGATGCTGGGGGACAAACACAGACACACAAACATACACACATACATATATATATATACATATATACGACAGCCTTCTTTCAGTTTCCGTCTACCAAATCCACTCACAAGGCTTTGGTTGGCCCAAGGCTATAGTAGAAGACACTTGCCCAAGGTGCCACACAGTAGGACTGAACTGGGAACCATGTGGTTGGTCAGCAACCTACTTACCACACAGCCACTCTTGCGTCTACACAAGATAACTGGAGATATTTTCTCAGTTGAGTGGAATCAGGCTTATGGTAAATGTCTATTGTATATTCAGGACCAAAAACTCAGACCAAAGGCTTTCAAGTGGTTGTCAAGCGTTAAGTCGAAAAAGTTCTTTTTGAATTACAACAGAAGCAAAACTTGTTTCTTTGACATTACCATTCTTCTATGTATTCTCTAACAAGTTTTTCAGAAAGTGAGTGTTGTTGTTGTTGCTGTCTTCATTATCGTTAAAATTATTTTCATGTTCAACATTTCCTTTATGTGGACTGCTATGTTTTTCTTCTTTTCTGTTTAATTATAACTTGCATTAATTTTTGTGTGATTTATTATACATTTTCAATTTACTTTCAGTGTAATTACTTGTGTTTCATAAATTTTTAACTCATCCCTTCATTAATTGTATAACTGCCTTTCACCTTCACCTCTTCTTTGCATATTTTTTGACCTCTCTCACACATTTTTGTAAGACTTCTGTTTAACATTCATCATATTTCATTGTATCGTTTCCTTGTGATTAAGAAAGAAATATCATTATTGTTGTAGTTCTTGTTTTTGTTGTTATTATATTGAAGCAGAATTGTTACTGTGCCTGACAAAATACTTAGTGGTATTTCATCTGCCGCTACGTTCTGAGTTCAAATTCCGCCGAGGTTGACTTTGCCTTTCATCCTTTCGGGGTCGATTAAATAAGTACCAGTTATGCACTGGGGTCGATATAATCGACTTAATCCGTTTGTCTGTCCTTGTTTGTCCTCTCTGTGTTTAGCTCCTTGTGGGTAGTAAATAAATAGGTAGGGTAGTAAAGAAAAAGGTATTTCGTCTATCCTTATGTTCTGAGTTCAAATTCCGCTGAGGTCGTTTTTGCCTTTCATCGTTTCAGGGTCAATAAAATAAGTGCCAGTTGAACCCTGGGGTTAATGTAATCGACTCATCCCCTCCCCCAAAATTGCTGTCCTTGTGGCAAAATTTGAAATCATTGTTATTATTGTGTCCAAGTGGCATGTACTTAAAATTCATTTGTAAGTTATCGTTTAGTTTGTTTATTTGATAAATTCCATTTGTTGATATTGTTAAACACTTTTGTTATTATGCTGACCCGCTTTCTGAAGAGCTGATCAGTTTTCTAGTATTTTCAGCCTTTCAGCTATTATTTCAAAAGTACAAACTTGCATAGTTTGACATAAAATTGCATTGTGTCACTGAGGCAGGGTACAGATGACTTTTAGAACAATGCCTATGAAAAGAATGTCCTACACCTTCTCCTTCCTATTTCCATTGTGAACCATACGTAACCATAACCAACAATGCAACAATAAAAACAACACCAATAAGAAAAGTCAGGAATCACAGGAAAATATCAGTAGTAACAATGCTGAAATCAGCAACGCAATCTCTGAAGATTTGACAATGCCATCAGCTTATAAGATTTTAATTATATAACTGATATTCATTCATTGTTAATGAGACACAAAAATTATATTTAATTACAGGTTCTTATTTTATCGTTTGATGTGCAGTCTTCTGTTTTCTAAAATCATACATACATACATATGATTTTAGAAAACAGAAGACTGTAGTTTCCACTGAACAACTTTCACCCACAAGACATTTTTCATTCTCAAACTGTATCAGAAGATGATTACACAAGAGTAGCACAAATCACACAATCCACATGACAACAGTGCCTGAAGATGTATGTGTGTGTGTGTGTGTGTGTGTAGACGCAGGAGTGGCTGTGTGGTAAGTAGCTTACTTACCAACCATATGATTCCAGAACAGAAACTTATGAAGATTGTGTTTTGTGATTACAAGGTTTTCATTCTGTTTGATTTTCTGGAACGTCAATCTACCATGGGCAATGGGCAGTACATTGAGATGCAAGTGTCTTCTACGACAGCCTCAGGCCAACCAAAGCCTTGTGAGTGGATTTGGCAGACGGAAACTGAAAGAAGGCTGTCGTACGTGTGTGTGTGTGTGTATGTGTGTGTGTGTGTGTATGCTTGTGTGTCTGTGTTTGTCACCCCAGCATCACTTGACAACTGATGCTGGTGTGTTTACAGTTTGGCAAAAGAGACTGATAGAATAAGTACTAAGCTTACTAGTACCTATTTAATCAATTTTCTCGATAAATGGCAGTGCCCCAGCATGGTCACAGTCAAATGACTGAAACAAGTAAATAATGAAAGAATATATGTACAGGGTGCAGACATGGTTGTATGGTGAAAAGCTTGATTACCGACCACATGGTTTGGGCTTCAGTCCCACTGCCTGGCACCTTGGGCAAGTGTCTTCTATTATAAGTCTCAGGCTAACCAAAGCCTTGTGAGTGAATTTGGTAGACGGAAACTGAAAGAAGCTCTTATATACTGCATATATTTGTGTGTTTTTGTCTGCATCTGTGTTTGTGCCCCCCCCCCACCACCACTACCATCGTTTGACAACTGATGTTGGTGTGTTTACATCCTCGTAATTCAGTGGATCGGCAAAGAGACCAATAGAATAAATACTAGACTTACTAAGAATAAGTCCAAGGGGTTGACTTCTTCGACTGAAAAAGTGGTGCTCCAGAATGGCCACGAGTAAAAAAAAGGACTGGAACAAGTAAAACAATAAAAGAATATATCTACATATGCACACATGCATGTGTGTGTGTATATATATATATATAGATATACAGAGATTAATTTATATCAGTATGAATGGGGAAGTGTTATAAGACAACTTTGATTTTAGTTGGACTTGACAAGCTATCAAAGGTGGCAGTAAGGTTATTTCTACATGGTGGATTTTTGCCATTTTGAACATACATGTGATCATGCCTTCAGTTTGCAGCTAGCATCAGCTTACAGGCATGTATGTCTATGAATCTGTGTAAACATATGTGAGAGAGAGAGTGTGTGTGTGTGTGCGTGTGTGCGTGTCTAAATGCATATTTATTGATATAGATGCGTATAGGTGCATGTCAAATTATTTTACATACAATCACGCATACACAAACACGTGTGAGTGTGCGTGCAAGTATATATAAGGGATAAATTTCAATTTATCGAAAACGTCTTTCATTTGTCCTTCAGTATGTCACCGGTTAAATTATATACTCACCTGTGTATGTGGGTTTAGGGATGGGTAGGATTGCTCATGTACTCCAATGTCAGCTCATGTGTGTTTAAGTCATCATGTGCGTTTTACTAAGAAATGTGATGCAAACTGTCTCTCCCTCTCTCCTCCTCCTCTTTCTCCTCCTCTCCTATCTCTCACTGTCTTTCCCCCACTTTCTTTTTTTCCTCTCACTCTCTCTCCCTCCACCTGTCTTTGATTGCCTTAAAAAATAAACAGTTGAACCTGACATGCCACATATGATTCAATGATAACACTAGAATCGTTAAAATGATATGTCAGTTGAAATCTTAGAATTCCGCTAACCAATATCAACAAAGAACAATAATTAAACAAGTAAACAGAAGAGAAAAGTGCTTTTAGCAATGTTAAGCAAAAATGTCACTGTTTGAAAATATATACATCTTACACATCTAAACTTTACCTCTTTAATAATCAAGTGCACTGAAACACCAAAAGAAACACCTATGTTCATATATAGAGGTAATTACATACACACATACACATATATATACTCATATACATACATATATATACACTCATATATATATATCATCATCATCATCATCATCATCGTTTAGCGTCCGTTTTCCATGCTAGCATGGGTTGGACGGTTCTACTGGGGTCTGTGAAGCCAGAAGGCTTCATCAGGCCCAGTCAAATCTGGCAGTGTTTCTACGGCTGGATGCCCTTCCTAACGCCAACCACTCCATGAGTGTAGTGGGTGCTTTATACGTGCCACCCGCACAGGTGCCAGACAGAGCTGGCAAACGGCCACGAACGGATGGTGCTTTTTATGTGCCACCGGCACGAGGGCCAGGCGAGGCTGGCAACGGACACACATACATATATATATATTATACAAATGCCTACTCCATCAAATGGCAACTATTAAAGGAGGATTAATGAAATGCTTTCTTTATTTTGCCATACATACAAAAATACATGTGTGTATATATATCGTCTTGCTTTTTGTCACTTTTTGTATAAGCAAATGAAAGTAAATGATATACAGCAAACATCATAATGTATATAGTCTGTTTTCAATGTATATGACTAAATAGTTTTAAAATAGAATAAAATCATCACACATAAGTGCCCTCTTAAAATATCACAGACTATGGAGAACGCATTTCAAATTTACCTTAATTGTTCTGCCACAGATCCTCAAAAAATGACATGTCACTATAAACATTCCTAAATCAAAGGAGTACATGGCCAATTACAGATTGAGCAACTACATTTAGAAACACATTAGAGATTTGGGAACACTTTCTCCAGTGGCAGCTCATGTATAGGAGCTGTGGAATGTAGCACCCCTTATTTCCACTTTATATTATCGATAACATTCAATCTAATAAATCCTTTTTTTTATAATTCTTTCTTTATACTTGCACATTATATAATCCTTAAGCTTAATGTCAATAGCCATCCGCTAGTTTACGTAAAAAGTACAAAAATCCTTGTATAGAACTGTGTGTTTCACAGTTCCAGCGATGCAGTGTTTGGCTGTCATGCATATGCTCACATGTCTGACATAGGAAGTGTCATACAGGGGAGAAAGAGTACTGCATGAATGACAGTGCCGTGTGAAAGGTAGTGTTTCTTTTTGACTTTACATGTGTTGTGCTTAAAAACGTGTTTATATTCTTGAATGTGATGAAGTGGAGAATTAGATTATTATCCTGCTTCCAGCTTCAGTGTTGCTGCCAGGACTTGAAAAGTAGGGCGCATTCCCCACTTCGCATTTATTTTGTGATTTAGGGGAGATTTTTGGAAAACAAGGGGGGAATTCGCGGCAGTGTTCAGTGAACAAATTAAGCACACTACTCAGCAGTGGTTCTTGAAAAACATAATTGAACTTTACTCTAATTTCTAAATTAGTGACATCTGCCAAATTTCCTGCTGAGTAAACTCAAAGTAGTACCATGGGTGCAGGTGAAGCTGAGTTTGAGAAGCTTGTTTTCTAATCATGTGATCTTGGGCTCCCAAGTTGACCAAAATCTTCTGAAAGGATTTGGAAGATGAAACCTAAAAGAAGCCCATCCTCTGTGTGTGTGTGCGTGGGAACATGTCTTTGAGTAGTTTGCCCTCACTTCCATTTCAAAGCCAGAGTTGGTTTATGTTCCTGTAAGCTAGCAGTTCAGCAAAAGAAAACGATTGAATAAGTACTTAGCTTAAAGAAAAATACTGTGGCTGATGCTGTAAAGAAGGGCGAAATTTAATGTTTTCAGCACAACCATTTTGTTGGATAAAGATGCAATATGAACTCAATGTTGAATAATCTAATGTTATTTACTTACAAGGATCTCTCTACCGTGTTTCATCTTGAATAGCACTGGAAGACGGTAAGTTCCGAGGTGAGTATGGTTGTAAGATAGAGTAACATCCGTTGACTCACCGGGCAGGACAACACTTTTCTTTGGATTTACTGTAAAGATATTCTCTTCCAAGATCTTTTGCTAAAAAGGAAAGTAAAAGAAAAGGTGAACAATGAAAACAATTTAAAACGACATAAAAATACCATATACAGCTTGTCAAATTTGGGGCTTCTGTGGTGGGTGGTGGTGGTGGTGGCGGTGTGGGGCATATCTCAATATGCTGTTTGTGTTACCAATTTTCAATCACTGCAAAATCCCAAATTTTATTTAATTTGCTTTGGGGAAACAACTGTTTTATGGAAAGCATATATTGTCATTAAATGCTCAAAATACGAGAGTAGAAAAACAGCCAACAACTGATGAGGGGCCGTTCTTTATGTTATTTGTCTTGTTTTCCATTTGTCGTTTTCATTGTTAAAAAAAATAATACATATTCCATGGACTCGTACTTCGTATATTTTTGTTGTACACGTTTCGTGATGTCCTGTACCCACATATGCCTATATATATATATATATATGTACAAATGTAGGTATGTACATATACCTATGTATATATGCATCTATATATATCATTTATATTATATATATATATATAGTCCAACCCATGCTAGCATGGAAAGCGGACGCTAAACGATGATGATGATGATGATATATATATGTATTTTACTCTACTCTTTACTCTTTTACTTGTTTCAGTCATTTGACTGCGGCCATGCTGGAGCACCGCCTTTAGTCGATCAAATCGACCCCGGAACTTATTCTTTGTAAGCCCAGTACTTATTCTATCGGTCTCTTTTGCCGAACTGCTAAGTGGCGGGAACGTAGACACACCAGCATCGGTTGTCAAGCAATGCTAGGGGGACAAACACACACACACATATATACATATATATACATATATACGACAGGCTTCTTTCAGTTTCCGTCTACCAAATCCACTCACAAGGCATTGGTTGGCCCGGGGCTATAGCAGAAGACACTTGCCCAAGATGCCACGCAGTGGGACTGAACCCGCAACCATGTGGTTGGTTAGCAAGCTACTTACCACAAAGCCACTCCTGCGCCTATGTATATAGATATATATATATATGACACATGCATGTAGGTATGTATATACATGTATATGTGTGGGTGTGTATATGTATATATATAATAATAAGGGTTTTTTGCAAAAATTGTTTTCTGTGGAAACTTATTTTTGTAGTAAAAGGAAATAGTAGTCTTTTGGCTGCTATTTCTAAAATTTTCGGTATGTGGTTAAGCAACTTGTTGCAAAAAACCCTTATTATTATAATTATATAAGTTTTTACCGAATATGGTCCTTTTCCATACCGAAATAATACTAGGTGAAATTTGTTGATTTTATTAGATTAATTATACTTCACCCTATATCTGTAATGTATATATATATATATATACATATATGTATACATATATATGTATGTATATACATATGTGTACAAGGAATATATATATACATATATATGCACATACACACACACATATATATATACACCACATTCAAACATATGCATGCACATATATATATACATGATTTGTATATTTATATATATAAATACATGATATAAATACATACATACATACATACACATACACACACACGCACATACACATACATACATAAAAACATACATACATACATACGTACATACATATAAATGTATTCAGCGCTTAAAGGTGGAAGTTGTGTTAGAACACACAAATACTGCAAAGGTTATCAAGAGAGAAAACTCTCATTTGGTTATATTGTGCATAAAAGCACATCACAGCTATCATCAGCCAATTTATACGTATATACATACACACACATGCATATACATATATACAAACATACATACACATACATATATATATATATATATATATATACATATATGTATACATATATATGTATGTATATACATATGTGTACAAGGAATATATATATACATATATATGCACATACACACACACATATATATATACACCACATTCAAACATATGCATGCACATATATATATACATGATTTGTATATTTATATATATAAATACATGATATAAATACATACATACATACATACACATACACACACACGCACATACACATACATACATAAAAACATACATACATACATACGTACATACATATAAATGTATTCAGCGCTTAAAGGTGGAAGTTGTGTTAGAACACACAAATACTGCAAAGGTTATCAAGAGAGAAAACTCTCATTTGGTTATATTGTGCATAAAAGCACATCACAGCTATCATCAGCCAATTTATACGTATATACATACACACACATGCATATACATATATACAAACATACATACACATACATATATATATATATATATATATATATTTATATATATATATACATATATTTACAGAGAGAGAGAGAGAGAGCTAGATAGATATCAAGCTAGCTAGCTAGCTAGCTAGCTAGATAGATAGATAGATAGACAGACAGACAGACAGACATATGTATACACATATAGGTGCACACATGCACACATATCTTGATATGTATTTTATATATATATCCACATCATACGAGTGTAACCCTTTGAATTTTAAATATTTGGGAAGAGCAAGTTTGGAAGGTTAAAGGCTGCATGTTTGCTCTTCCTGATAAGGATGCTGCACACTATAAAAACGATGTTGCCAGGAAACCTGGCAACATTTAAAATGAATAAGAATGGTAATTTAACTGCAAATGAGTAGGAGCATAATTATGACTTTCTTTTAAAAATTTTTCATTGGTAAAATTATTTGAGATGATACGACATGTTGAAACATTAAACGGAGAGAAGAGAAAGTGAAATTACACATACTTGGCAAAATAAGACACATGGTGAATGAAATTTGTGAGAGAAAGAGAGCTTGAGTGAATGTCTTTGCAGGAAGATGATTAAAACATACCCAAAAGCAATAATAAAACATTACCATAGTTCCACATCAGAAAATATGTAACTTTTATGATTTCTCTCTAGTTGTTTAACATAATAAAATTTAACAAGATTCTTACAAAATTCCTACTTTCTAATATTTTAATTTTTTGTTCTTAATGTTAAAACGAAATCCTTGTCATTTTATAATTATTAATAGTTAGTATAACTATTCAGAAAATTATCCAATTTAGTAGCTTTGAAGAAATGCCTCAGCCTGCTAGATCTACCAAACTAATCTTCACCTACAAAACCAAACCCAACTTGTCTGGAAAGACACAGGAATTCTTGATCAGAGATTTACTCATCAAGTCAGATCCGAATTAAACAACAGCAACTAATCATATGTGACTGCTTTCCTTTCTAGCATAACTTTTAGAATATAAATATTTCAAGACGAAAATTAGGAAAATAAAGCACAGGCATGGTTGAATAATATGAAGCTTGCTTCCCAGCCACGTGGTTCTCGGTTCAGTCCTGCTGTGTGGCACCTTGTGCAAGTGTCTTCTACTATTGCCTTGGGTTGACCAAAGCCTTGTGAGTGGATTTGGTAGGTGGAAACTGAAAGAAGCCTGTCATATGTGTGTGTGTGTGTGTGTGTGTGTGTGTGTGTGTGCCTTTGTGTTTATCCTCCACTATTGTTTGACAACCGATGTTGGTGTGTTTACATGCCCAAAACTTAGCAGTTCAGCAAAAGAGACTGATAGAATAAGTACCAGTACTTCAAAAAAAGATAAGTATTGGGAGCAATTCATTTGTCAAAAATTCTTCAAGGCAGTACCCCACTATGGCCACAGTCTAATGACTGAAACAAGTAAAAGGTAAATTATAAAAGATAAAACATTTAGCTGAACTAGAAATTATCACTAAGATCAGTCACTGAAACTACATTTAAACCACTACTCAGACTCTGTTCTGTCTGATCCCTCCTTTTCTGTCCATGGAAATATTACTTTTTTACTCTTTTACTTTTTTCTGTCATTTGACTGTGGCCATGCTGGAGCACCGCCTTTAGTTGACCAAATCGACTCCAGGACTTATTCTTTGTAAGCCTAGTACTTATTCTATTGGTCTCTTTTGCCGAACCACTAAGTTACGGGGACGTAAACACACCAGCATCGGTTGTTAAGCAATGATGAGGGGTCAAACACAGACACACAAACAAATACACATACATATATATATATATATATATATATATATAATATATATATATATATATACCAGAGTAAACACATAAATGTGAAACAAGGTGGAAAAAAGAGTACTCAAATACCAGTGGTAGAGTAATATGCTTTATTTTAAGCAGCAGAAAATTCAACAGAGTAACAGATTTTGTTGAATTTTCTGCTGCATAAAATAAAGTATATATATATATATATATATAGGCGCAGGAGTGGCTGTGTGGTAAGTAACTTGTTTACCAACCACATGGTTCCGGGTTCAGTCTCACTGTGTGACACCTTGGGCAAGTGTCTTCTACTATAGTCTCGGGCCAACCAAAGCCTTGTGAGTGGATTTGGTAGACGGAAACTGAAAGAAGCCCGTCGTATATATGTATATATATGTGTGTCTGTGTGTCTGTGTTTGTCCCCCTAGCATTGCTTGATAACCGATGCTGGTGTGTTTATGTCCCTGTTACTTAGCGGTTCGGCAAAAGAGACCGATGGAATAAGTACTGGGCTTACAAAAGAATAAGTTCCGGGGTCAAGTTGCTCGATTAAAGGCAGTGCTCCAGCATGGCCGCAGTCAAATGACTGAAACAAGTAAAAGAGTAAAGAGTAAAGAGTATATATACACACATATATACAACAGGCTTCTTTCAGTTTCCGCCTACCAAATCCATTCACAAGGCTTTGGTCGGCCTGAGGCTATAGTAGAAGACACTTGCCCAAGGTGCCACACAGTGTGACTGAACTTGGGACCATGTGGTTCATTAGCAAGTTACTTACCACACAGCCGCTCCTACACCTATATTGTTCATAAAGACAAGATATTTACAACAGTCCATACATAGTGTTGGCAATAAATCTATGGCTATATGATACAGTACAGATCAGTGCTGAAAAGTTCCTTTCAGCTGGGTAACTGAGTTTTATGAATCACTCTCTTTAGCATAACTGTCTATTTTTCTTTGCCAAGTTGAATCAATCTTAAATCAAAAGTATAATGAAAGATTTCAACTATGTCTTTGTTTTCATTTGTTTAGCATGGTTATATTGAATTTGTGTAATTTTGTTTAAAGGTTTCAATTATAACATCTTCAGTTTCATTTAGTTGAAGTAGTTTAAAGAGTAACACTAGAACTTGTTTCGTTTTGTTGAAGGTTTTGACTAATATCTTCGAATTCATTCCTTGTTTAAATTTGTTAATAGCATAATACTTGAATACATTATCATCACAAGCAGAACAATATTCATTATAAATGAGAATTAATAACTGGAAGAGGTATGTACATCATAGAATCACCTTGATTTTTGAACAGGATTTTTTAATAGACAACTGAGATAAACAGTTATTATTTTATAATTTGCAAACTTCCAATATGACTCTCTTTTACTCTTTTATTCTTTTACTTGTTTCAGTCATTTGACTGTGGCCATGCTGGAGCAACGCCTTTAGTCAAGCAAATCAACCCAAGGACTTACTCTTTGTAAGCCTAGTACTTATTCTATTGGTCTTTTTTGCCAAACCGTTAAGTTACGGGGACATAAACACACCAGCATCGGTTGTCAAGCGATGTTGGGGGAGGACAAACACAGACACAAACACACACACACATATATATACATATACATATATACGATGGGCTTTTTTCAGTTTCCATCTACCAAATCCACTCACAAGGCTTTGGTTGGCCCCAGGCTATAGTAGAAGACACTTCCCCAAGGTGCCACACAGTGGGACTGAACCCAGAACCATGTGGTTCATTAGCAAGCTACTTACCACACAGCCGCTCCTGTGCCTATTAAACATAAATATGAAGCAAGGATTCTAATACAATTTGAACGCCACTCAAAAGTTTTCAATGGACAAATATTAGCAATGCTGATTCATGATTAACAAGAAAACATGTTGAAGAATAAATTTTCTATAATTTTGACATTTTTTACCCACAAGAGTACTCTGTAATTTCCATTTGTGAATTTAGAAAATTTTATCCTATGCATACATAATGACATAACTTATTACCATTATATCAAATTTAAATGAGCGAAGACAAAATAAATTATATTTTCTCAATACACAGAAATAGCCTTGAATCACCAGACATAATTAACACTGCAACTAATACTTCAACACTAAAATCTTTTAATTATTGCTTTGATGAAATTTTAGACTGTATTTTAAGTAACTCTAGTCTCAAATATAAACTTGCAATACAATCATTTATATTTGTCTTGCACTTTAATTTCAAACAATATTTTGACATTTGTTGTTATAACAAGTAGGGCAAGTCAGTTTTACTTTAACACAAACAGATTTATGAGAGAATAAGAGAGAGTCAGACAAACACAAAGACAAAGAGTGGGTTCGATGGAGATGGGGAAGAGGGCAGAGTGGAAATTAACGAGTTATTTTTTCACTATAGCTATTATATTGAGCTTCAGTTTGTTCAAAGATGTAGTGACTCACTCTGCCATGTAATGTTCAGGGAGCTGAACAACAGAGTTAGATATCAGAGTGAGTCATTTTGTTATCCAGTCTATTTCTAAATTCCTGGCCAGTGCCAGGGTATTTAGGACCCTAGACAAGCACTACAATGAGTCACCCTTCTGCTTGTTATCAGCATTTATAGAATACAACCAAATCAGAAGAGGACAAGGCGGTGAGCTGGCAGAATCGTTACCATACTGGAAAAATGCTTAGTGGCATTTCTTGCGTCCTAACATTCTGCATTCAAATACCCCCAGGGTTAACTTTGTCTCTTGTCCTTTTGGAGTAAATACAATAAGTACCAGTTGAACACTGGGGTTAATGTAACCAACTAATCCCCACCCCTAAAATTGCTGGCCTTGTGCCAAAATTTGAAGTCAGTAATTAAGCTGGGGAGGATTCAATTTTCTGGTAATGCTAAAACATTGTTCAAACTACTACAGCACTTCTTTGCTGGCAGTTATGAATGCTAAGTCTAAGGTTATTCTATGAGTCTCTTTTGCTGAACCGCTAAGTTACTGGGACGTAAACACACCAGCATCAGTTGTCAAGTGATGTTGGGGGGGACAAACACAGACACACAAACATATATACACACACACACACACACACACATATATATACATACATATATAGGACTGGCTTCTTTCAGTTTCCATCTACCAAATCCACTCACAAGGCTTTGGTCAACCTGAGGCTACAGTAGAAAATACTTGCCCAAGGTGCCACGCAGTGGGACTGAACCCAGAACCATGTGGTTGGTAAGCAAGCTACTTACCACACAGTCATTCTTAGCTTCACAAGTCAACAATGTACAAACATGAGCAGGATAGTTTCATTGCTTTGTGCTCTGCTCAGACAGACCTGACTGACTGCACTATCATGCCAGTAGGTAAACAATACTGGTAATGTCACATTGGAACAGAGTAGCTAGTTATTTTCACTGATGCTCAAAGTTCCTTGAGGACACCACCACTCTTGCATGCTACTTAATCCACCATAAAATACCACAGTGGAACACATTGCCCAACTGGTGGAGTGCTGTAAGTACCTTACAACAATCTAGTTGCTAGGCACATTATCTTAGTCTATATTTCCTCCCAAACTGCAACTTTGTCAATGAGCTAAAGGAAAGCAAATCTGACATACAGCTACAGTAATAACAATATCAGCAATAATGAAAATAATAATCCTTTCTACTGTAGGTACCAGGTCTGAAATTTTGAGGGGAAGGGGTGCTAGTTGATCAAAACGATCCCAGTAAGCAATTAATATTTATTTCATGAAAAGCAAAATCGCCCTCAGCAGAATTTGAACTCCTTTAAAAAATAAAAAGTAAAGCCAACCACAACAGTATTTGAACACAGAATATAGAAGGAAAAAAGCAACTAAGCCTTTTTACCAATGCAATCATTGTCTTAACAATAATAATAGTAGGTGTTTAGCACACCAGGTGAAATGTTTAGCAGTATTTCATCTGTCTTTACATTCTGAGTTCAAATTCCATCAAGGTTGACTTTGCATTTCATCCTTTCAGGGTTGATAAATTAAGTACCAGTTGCATATTGGGGTCGATCTAATTGACTGGCACCCCCACAAAAAAAAATTTCAGGCCATGTGCCTAGAGTAGAAAAGAATAATACTAGGTGTGTACTAAGTTTTATAAATTAACTTGACAAAAAAAAAAAATGTTTATACTAACATACAAAAATCACAATATTCTTAACAACCATAGCAATTTCAAACTCTATGTTCAGCAATACAGCTTATATTTTATTTTTTGAGGTTGAATGGAAGTTGTTAACAAGCTAATGTAAAGCTGCCACTACTAGTGAGCATGTATGGCTATGTAATTGCAAGCAAGCATAGATAACTTTCTTGCCAACTTCTTATTTGACTCAGCAGAACATACAAGATGTGACACTGGGAGAGAGAGGTGAGGTTTCCCTAGTAACCAGTTGGTACTCATTACAGGTGAACAGGTGAGTCAATTGAAGAACATAATACCTTTCTCATGGGCACAAAACACCACTTGGTCCGTGAGTAGAACCCATGACCTTACAGTCATGAACAGAACACTCTCACCACTTGGTCCTCCCTCTGCCCCTCTTTCTATGCAGCTATCGTATTCTCAATGCTCTGCCTGCTGGTTCAAGGGTTAGAAGGCCAAGTGGGTGTTTACATCAGCTTGCAGCTGCATAAGCATCTAAAACAATTAACAATATTGTGGTACATGAAGGCGTTGAACCAGCAATATCATTACGATACCAGGCAAAATGCTTAGTGTCATTTCATCCACCTACATTCTGAGTTGAAATACTACCAAGGTCGACTTTGCCCTTCACATTTTTAGGCTCAATAAAATAAGTACCAGTTGAGCACTTGGGCCGATGTAACCAATTTACCCTTTCACCCAAGCTTGCTGGCCTTGTGCTAACACTCGAAACCAATATCATGGTACATGCTTTCAAGTCATATTTGCTAGAAGTGGATATGGTTTATATTTATGTATTTATATATGTAAAGCGCAACAACACCCCAGTAGATCAACCACATTCAGCGAAGGAGCTGATGGGATTTACACGTTTAAAATTACATTACAAACAAGCTAAAGAGACATGAAACAATGACAGCATTACGATATTTCATCTAAAGTTGCCAGGACCATTTGTTTCAGACCTCTTAAGCCATTATTAGATTGTCACAGATCTAGTGAAAACTTTATAAAGTGTGAACAATACCTGGGACTTTTAGCTGCTAAAAGACTTTTGCTTCCGTCATGATATAGGCAATAGCTGTCAGTTTCCCTTCTCATAGTTGAATGTCAAACTTTCAGGTGGTAATAGCTTTGTGAATAAATGATGCTCTTACAAAATGGCATATCCATTTACCAATTTTGAATTTTGTTTTACTTGTCATAAATTACATGCTTTTAGAGAAAACAGCTTCCAGGGCTAATATAATATACTTTCTGTATCGAGTTCTCCCAGGAACATCTAAATAGTTGCTGTATATTCTAAAAATATTGCAGCTAAAATATTGTCTTACATTCTTCAAGATTTGGTTTGATTTTAGATCTACTCAGAGTTGATTAGTTATGAGATATATAGCTACTTGAAAATGTCTTCTGTTGATGGTTACCATTTTTCAACCGATTTAGTTCTGAGTTCTAATTCTGTTAGGAACATTTTGGTTTCTTTTGCTGTATTATTTCCCAAAGAGCAATGAAACAAGCACCTTTCACTTTACAGTGAGATTACACACACATGCAAATGAATTTAACCTTCAGTTTAATCAAGAGAAGTACACAATAAAATATTTACATTCAATAGTTGTATTTTATTATAAAAACAATAGTTGTATCTAACATACATATAAGGCCTGAAATTTTAGAAAGCGTAGTTAATTAAATTAATCCTAGTTCTTGGCTGGAACTTTATTATATCGACTCCAGAAGGATTAAATGCAAAGTTGACACAAAGAAGTTTGAACTAAGAATGGTATGATCTACAGCAAATACATACAGAGTTCTGTAATCCACCATTTTCCCACAGGAAAATTAATAATGCTTGATAACTCTCCTCTAAGTAACAGTCGAAAACAAATTATGTGCTAAAGTGGTACCTTCTACGTAGATGCATGACTTGCTAGAAATTGCATCCAGATCTCTTTGAAATCATATTTTACATCTTCAGAAAGGAAGTGCACATTAAATAATGCAGTCTTTGATAGGCTATATTTAAATAATGAGCAGAAACAACAGTTAAGTCACGGTTGGAATGCCTTTGATCATAAATTAGGCCTAAACATTAAAAAAAAAACAATAGGATGAATGGGACATTTGATTGTAAGTCTGTACATTAGGGCCAGCCTGTGACTAATCAATGACAAGAATTAGTAGATTTTCAAGTCCTTCAGTTTTCCTAAGCCCAGTAAAAGAACTCAAATGGTTGGCCTCTAGCCAGGTCTTCCATGATACCCTTAAAGCTAGTAACTTCTCAGCTCCACCCCTCACACACACACACACATATATAAATACATATTTACATATACACATATATACATATGCATTTATAAATTTTTAAATTTTGTGTGTGTGTGTATGTGTGTGTGTATACATAGTTAGATTATTTATAATTTATCACCCAAAAACCAAAGAAAATTCATCAAAATCCTTGAAATCTATCAGGTTTCTAATTAATAAAATACAATGTTTACTTCTATGTAATTTACACTGAATTATTGAATATGTTCTTATAAGCAGGATTAAATCTATGTTAATATAAGTAATATATCTGTCATAATACTTGTAACTAATAATCTTTATTATCAACTCTATTAAATTCAGCAAGGTCTGTTTTATGATTTCTAATCCAATCACTTAAATATATTCAAGAAATTTTTATTAATACTCTTACATTAATTAGGCTAACATTAACTTAGCTATCAGTTTTCTACATGGATGCTGTCATTTGGTTATTCAGAAATTAATTCTGCTCAATCGCCCCACTCATCCTACATATAATTATTTTTGTATCCACATATACACACTTTTGTGCTCACACATATCTAATGTCAACGCATACATACTTAGTGCCCACACATAAGCACAATCTCGGCTACTGCTTTCTCTTCTTTTCTATGTGTATCCGACATTTCTGGTCACCATCTACCTCAATTCACAACTAATTAAACCACATATCCACCAATTCTCTTTGCCTATTATTACCATGACTCCTTAGTAACAACACTCCTTCTTTCTTTCTTGTCTCTTTTCTTTATCTTGAAAAAGAGACAATGCTCAAAATGTTAATAATTTTCCTTTTCCCACCATAGGCAATACATTGCATTTACATTCATTGATGTATTACTTATCCCCTTCATATGCAATAATGCTTTAAGTGTATGTTTTATAGAATAACAACTATACATTAGATTGAAAAGTAATGTAATTGCATGCTCTTTCCAATCCTTTTGTTATAATAGAATCCTTTTTACAGTTTATATTAGAATGTGGCAAGCCTAGAGAGACAACAAGAACTAATAACGTTAGCTGAGAAACATCACCAGATCAACTGAACAAAGATTATTTAATTCTGTTTGTCAGATTATATATATGATTCTTCGTGAAAGTAAAAATACCAGTCTTTTCTTTGGTGCTTACAGCTCCATGAATGTGATAGAGTTGATATTCTTGTGTTTATTGGTATAGTGCAGTTTCAAAGGCGGCGAGCTGGCAGAAATGTTAGCATGCCGGGCGAAATGCGTAGCCATATTTCATCTGCCCCTACGTTCTGAGTTCAAATTCTGCCAAGGTCGACTTTGCCTTTCATCCTTTCGGGGTCGATAAATTAAGTACCAGTTACGCACTGGGGTCGATATAATCGACTTAATCTGTCTGTCTGTCCTTGTTTGTCTCCTCTGTGTTTAGCCCCTTGTGGGTAGTTAAGAAATAGGTATAGTGCAGTTTCAAGAAGAAGTAATGTGAACTGGCAAAACTAGATTTTAAAAGAGGCATGCTGGAATCTTACCTCTATTTTAAGATATGTAGCTGTAAATATTGACTTCTACTTAGACAAACTTTATAACAAAAGGCCTCACTACACATGCTAATATAAGAAACAACACTGGTTTAAGGAAGCTGTCTTTACAATGTGTGTGTGCGTATGTGTGTGTGTTTACGTGTATGTGTATGTGTGCGTGTGTGTTAATGTGTGTGTGTAGATGCAAACATTGACACACATCTTTTATCTTTTACTTGAAACATTCATTTGACTGCAGCCATGCTGGGGCACTGACTTGATGGGTTTAGTCAAACAAATCTACCCTTATATTTATTGTAAGTCAGGTATTTATTCTATTAGTCTCTTTTTGCCAAATCACTAAGTTACATGGATGTAAACAAACCAATACTGTTTGTCAAGTGATGGTGGGAGACAAACTCAAATGCAAAGACACATTTATGACGGACTTAATTCAGTATCTGTCTATCGAATCCATTGACATGGCTTTGGCCAGCCCAAGGCTATAGTGGAAGACACTTGCCCAAGGTGCTACATCAGCACCAATATATATATATATATATATATATATATATATATATATATATATATATATATATATATTTATATATATATGTATATATATATGTATATAGTGAAAATTATATAGGCTGAAGTAGAACATTAGGAAATTCCTTGCATAGTGCTAGATTGGAGGTTTACAAATTTACAATTTATTGTGGCGACCACACTGTACAATTGCTCATGTTAAAACCATTATTCAGAAAAAAAGTATTGTGATTTAAACTACAGAAGCTAATAGCAGCATTAAATACAAAATATTAAATTTCAATTTTGAAGTTTATAAAAACAAAGGAAAGAAACAGAAAACTCAGATATTTCTGCAGCCCTTTAATTTAATTGATATAACAAGCGAGAACAATAAATTCACTTCAGTGCCAGTTTTTCAGAATGTGACAATCATTCTAGAATTGTCTTAGAAAACTAGATTTAGTTAGCAGCTGCCATCAGAGTTAGAATAATTGATCCAGTGATGTGCACTTTTGAAAATCTGATAATTGACTTAGCAATGATATTTTTTTCTACTCTAGGCACAAGGCCCGAAATTTTGGGTGAGGAGTGGCCAGTCAATTAGTTCAAACCCAGTATGCAACTGGTACTTAATTTATCGACCCCTTAAAAGGATGAAAGGCAAAGTCGACCTCAGTGGAATTTAAACTCAGAACATAAAGACAGAAAAAATACCTATTTCTTTACTACCCACAAGGGACTAAACACAGAGGGGACGAACAAGGACAGACAAATGGATTAAGTCGATTATATCGACCCCAGTGCGTAACTGGTACTTATTTAATTGACTCTGAAAGGATGAAAGGCAAAGTCGACCTCGGCGGAATTTAAACTCAGAACATAAAGACAAAAAAAACACCTATTTCTTTACTACCCACAAGGGACGAACAAGGACAGACAAATGGATTAAGTCAATTATATCAACCCCAGTGCATAACTGGTACTTATTTAATTGACTCCGAAAGGATGAAAGACAAAGTCGACCTCGGTGGAGTTTGAACTCAGAACGTAGGGGCAGACAAAATACCGCTAAGCATTTCACCCAGCATGTTAACGTTTCTGTCGGCTCACTGCTTTGACTTAGCAATTATCTTGAATATCTCAATTAGCTACAACTTCTAAGCAGTTCAATTAATTTAACAAAAAACAGAAAAATGCAGCCATGTTAGATCAATTTTCCAGTGTTCTCTAATCGTTTAACAATGGCTTTGTCTGTCATCTATAAAGTAGCTACATCATAATTACATGTTTGTGGGTTCAGTCTCACTACAGGGCACCTTTTTACAGCAATTTTTTTGTTGTTGTTGTTGTTTTGTTTTTTTTGTCCAACCCCTATAAAATGAAATACATTTCAAGTACTGATGTTGATCTATTCGACTGATAATACTGTCACTCGGTCTTCTTGAATCAAGTGTCTCATGGCTGAGGAAGCTAAATTAATTTTCTTATAGTGCTACATGCACTTTAAGGAAAGGTAATTATGTAAATCCAAACACATTTTTCTAGTGATGACAGGTGACTGTAGGTTTCATTGAGAGGGGAAGAAAGTGATGATGATGATGAGGAGGAGGAGGAGGAGACGGGGAGGAGGGACGGGATGGGAGGAGGGAGAAGAGGAGGAGGAGGAGGAAGAAGAAGAAGAGGAAGAGGAGGAGGAAGGAGAGGAGGAAGAAGGGGAGGAGGAGGAGTCTGACATTGAAAACGAGCTCTGTATTTAAACAACATTGAAATATATAATGTAGTCAAATACAGAATATACAAAACTGTAATTAGGGAAAAAGAAGTTATATTCTCACAGAAATGCATACATACACACAGACACACGTACATACATACAGAGGTACACATAAATGCATAAATACACAGATTCAACAACTAACCAGGCAAAATTCTTCCTCATTAGCTGGTCCTGTATCAGCCCAGGGCTCCAATTCCATGGTCAGGTCATCAGGAAAAAGGAAATCCCTGAAAAGAAGAATTTGGATTATTTTTTATTTAATGATGAACTATCGATATTGATGATATGATATTTTTTAATAAAAAGCATTAGGTTATTTCATAAGAATAATAATAATAATAATAATAAAATAATAATAATAATAATGATAATAATAAAATAATAATTTTTCGACAAGCCTGTCTTTATTGAGTTCAACATAAAAAGTGATAAGAATTCGAAATTATTGAAATTCAGGTCTAAAGTGTGAACAAGAGCAACCAGTGATATAAGTACCACAATGAGGTTGTAACTGAGCAAGAAAATGTAATGATTTTTTGGGACTTCCCAATACATATAGACAGGAAAATGTACACAATATGAAATACCCGTAGACATATTCCTTTTCAACTAAAACTGGGAAGTGGAAGCAAATTTGGTAACTGTTTTCTTCCCTAACTTCACATATTCTACATTTCATTCTAGTGTAGGAATTTTGATTTTCTGACAAGAAGTCTTCAATCTTGTAGTGCATTTAAGAATCGAAGTTCTCAACTACTGTTGCTAATTTCATTGTTTGTGTCTTTTCTGTCCATTTTTATCAGCTCTACTTTTAGTTTCTGGCTATATCACAGTCTTTTGTTATTGCTCTTTTCCATTCACATTTTTCTGTTATTTCAGCCACTGTTTTGTATTCGGTAGATTCTTTGGAGTCAGAAAACAGTTTTGTTAATGTTTTACATATTTCTTTACTATTTTACTATTTAACTATTTATAAGGCGGCGAGCTGGCAGACACGTTAGCGCGCCGGGCGAAATGCTTAGTGGTATTTCGTCTGTCGCTACGTTCTGAGTTCAAATTCTGCCGATGTCGACTTTGCCTTTCATCTTTTCGGGGTCGATAAATAAAGTACCAGTTTCGCACTGGGGGTCGATGTAATCGACTTAATTCCTTTGTCTGTCCTTGTTTGTCCCCTCTATGTTTAGCCCCTTGTAGGCAATAAAGAAATATATTTTACTATTTTACATATTTCTATACTAGATATTTTTCTAATTCTAAGTAGATGTTTTGATATATTGTTTAACTTACATGTTGCTCTTTACCTTTTTACATTCCAGGTACATGTAATCTGTCAATGTCATATTTTGAGTAGTACATTCTAAATGTCGTTAGTTTCCTTATTTTTTCTATCTGGTTCCCTTGTTCATTTATTTAGTGTCCAGGTCAAAGAATTATAAATAAACTTATTACTATTGCTAGACCACTGATGCCAACTTCTACATTTGGCTGTTTTAAGTGTAGATCTAATGAGCCAATAATATTTTTCCTGATTTTCTTTTTTTTTTTTTTCTCATTTGTACGCTTGTTCTCTTGCGTCTAGTTTGTTGATCTCTAAGTATTCGTTAAGTCTGAGTCTGA
Organism: Octopus sinensis; assembly: GCF_006345805.1. Lineage (NCBI taxonomy): Eukaryota > Metazoa > Mollusca > Cephalopoda > Octopoda > Octopodidae > Octopus > Octopus sinensis. The sequence continues at coordinate 59,233,203 of NC_043005.1, read as the reverse complement.
TCTACTTCTCTTATCTTGATTCAAAATAGAATCTGAAATAACAGACAGTAGCAAAGAGGAAAGAGAAACCACAAAAATAGTGAAAAAGCTAAAATTAATTAGTCTTTGTAATTTATTATCATTTTTTCAGAGTTGTCTTGACGTAGTTTTATCTGAATCTCATAGCGACTTTTCTAATTAAACCCCTGTACTGTCTGTAGCACTATTTTTAGCTGTTTGTCATCAACAGCACAAGTTCATAGCCCCATGCTCCTATGGTGGTGGTGGTAGGAAGGTGGGGTGATGCTGGTATGCATGGACGACTGCTGGCCTTCCATAAATAACCTTGCTCGGACTTGTGCTTTGGAGGGTAACTTTCTAGGTACAATCCCATGGTCATTCGTGACCGAAGGGGGTCTCCGCATATATGTATGTATATTATTTATATATGTATGTATGTGTATATATATATATATATATATATATATATATATATGTATGTATGTATGTGTATGTATATATGTATGTATGTATGTGTGTGTGTATGTATGTATGTGTGTGCATATATGCATGTATGACATTTTGTAATTACTGGAAATCTTCCTAGCCAGTGGCAAGTCATGAGTAATAAATGAAGCTACATTTTATGTTAATATTCTCATACTGTCATGAAGTAGCAAGCTTTCAGAATCATTAGTGCACTGAGTAAAATGTATTGTGGCATGTCGCCCATATTCTTTTATTCTTTAATTCATTCCAGTCATTTCACTGGAGCCATGCTGGAGCTCCACTTTTAGTTGAACAAATCAACCCCAGGAGTTATTCTTTGTAAGACTAGAACTTAATCTATTGGTCTCTTTTGCTGAATCACTAAGGTACAGGGACATAAACACACTGACATTGGTTGTCAAGCGATGGTAGGGAACAAACACAGACATACAACACATATATATATATATATATTTAACGGCGGAGCATCAGAATGGCCGCAGCTCTGAGCTGAAACTACAGAAAAAAAAAAAGAGATATATATATATATATATATCTACACACAACAGGCTTCTTTCAGTTTCCGTCTGCCAAATCCACTCACAAGGCTTTGGTTGGCTCAAAGCTATAGTAGAAGACACTTGCCTAAGGTGCCACACAGTGGGACTGAACCTGAAACCACATGGTTCATAAGCAAGTTACTTACCAAAGAGCCACTCCTGCACCATCTTCATGTTCTGAGTTCCAATTTCACTGATGTCAACTTTGCATTTCATCCTTTCAAGGTCGTTAAAATAAGTACCAGTAGAGTACTGGGGTCAACATAATCATCTTACCCACTTCCCCAAATTTCTGGCCTTGTGTCAAAATTTGAAACCACTACTCTCATGAAATTTGTATGGTATGTAGTGTATTTCTTGTCCAAGTTTTTGCTCAGAGTATTTCTTGTCCTAGTCTTCGCTCAGTTTCACTAGCTCTGCCCCTCTGGGTTTTTAACGGAGAAGGTTGCCAGGTAATGAGTACTTCTAGAAGCGTTCAGTATCTATCAGCTTAATGTTGCTTCTGGTTCAAGTGTATCTATGAGGCCTTCTTCATTTTTTTTTTGCTTTTATTTTTCTATTCAGAAGTTAATGTGATGTACAAGTTGCTAGCTATGGAATCTCATTCTGGCACCTTCCCATTATGCAATATTTCCATAGTTTTAGTGAAAAAATCAAATTCCATCATATAGAATTTAGTGTTGATATCGGTTCATGCATGCATGCATGTATGTGTGTGTGTTTGTATGTATAGATGTATGTATGTATGTATATATATATGTATACATGTGTGTGTATATCATCTTCATCATCTTCGTTTAGCATCTGCTTTCCATGCTAGCATGGGTTGGACGGTTCAACTGGGGTCTGGGAAGCCAGAAGGCTGCACCAGGCCCAGTCTGATCTGGCAATGTTTCCTAATGCCAACACTCCATGAGTGTAGTGGGTGCTTTTTACGTGTCGCTGGCACAGGTGCCAAATGAGGCTGGCAAACGGCCACAATCGGATGGTGCTTTTTACGTGATGTATGCATGTATGTATGTATGTATGTATATATGTATGTATGTATGTATATATATATGTATGTATGTATGTATATATAATATTTGTCGGTATTTCTTCTTTATGAAGAAAAATCATTTCTTATCAAGTGGCCACCATAGGAATAAAAACTTTCAAGGGGAATTATCATTGCTAAAATTATAATTTAAGGTATCTAAGAGATACCTCCAAGCTGGAAATATCAACCAAAACTTGACTCTAAGACCACATTAAATGTTCATACAGCACCAAGAGGACAAGAGACAAAAGGACAAGATAAACTAGCAAAAAATTACTGGTGCTGTATGAACATTTAATGTGGTTTTAGAGTCAAGTTTTGGCTGCTATTTCCAGTGTGGAGGTATCTCTTAGATACCCTAAATTATAATTTTAATATATACACAAATATATATATTATATATATATATATATATATAATATGTACACACCCATGGACACACAGAGACATGCACACACACACACTTGCATGCATATTATGTGAGTATGTATGATGCGTGTGCTGAAACATACAAATATATATATATATATATATATAATATATATAATATATATATATATAAATATATATACATATATAATATATGTTATATATATATATATATATATATATAATATATATTATATATATATGTTCTTGCATGTATATGCATAGTTTTATATATACACGTCTCGATACAGATAATCCTTATCTGTCAGTAAGCCAAATAGTTTCTGCTTCTTCTTTTGCCTTATGTTGCATGTCCGTGTTTGAACTTGACTTACCATTCAGCTGGAATGATACCATCATTCTGGAACTTAATGGTGAAATCTGAAGAGGGACTTCCAATCGCAGCTGCAGCAAAGTCGAAATCAACAACAGCTTCAGTATCGAATTTTGGAAATTTGTCCGTTCTGTGAATACAAGGTAAAATCAGATGTACACATCAAAAACCCCTTAGTAAACTTCATATAAGCAAAACATATTTGATCAACTTGATATTTTGCACCAATAATATCCACAAACCCATCTAACCATTCATTCATTCATTCATTCATCCATCCATCTATCCATCTACTGAAGAATCAACATATATTCTTTTTAATATTCTCTTTACTCTTTTACTCTTCTTCTTGTTTCAGTCATTTGACTGCGGCCATGCTGGAGCACCGCCTTTAGTCGAGCAAATCGACCTCGGGACTTATTCTTTGTAAGCCCAGTACTTATTTTATCGGTCTCTTTTGCCGAACTGCTAAGTGACGGGGACGTAAACACACCAGCATCGGTTGTCAAGCAATGCTAGGGGTACAAACACAGACACACAAACATATACACACACACTTATATATATACACATATATACGACAGGCTTCTTTCGGTTTCCGTCTACTAAATCCACCCACAAGGCATTGGTCGGCCCGGGGCTATAGCAGAAGACACTTGCCCAAGATGCCACACAGTGGGACTGAACCCGGAACCATGTGGTTGGTTAGCAAGATACTTACCACACAGCCACTCCTGCGCCTATTGTTTTTTTTTCTGATTAATTTCCTTTTCAGCATTTCTGTCTATTCTTTAAACTAATGAAGGTCAATATTAATGATTACGAACCAAAATTAGAAATGCTCGTTTATTTTTTTTTTATAAATTGTTTTTTGTTTTGTGTTCTTTGTACATTACTGGATCTTAAAATATCACAAATCTTAAGAGCTTTTCAGGTCAAATTAAAATATGTGGCTTGAAGTGTAATGTAGAATTTCATAAACAGATATATAAAATGAACATTTTTATCTTTTACTTGCTTCAGTCATTGGACTGGGGCCATGCTGGAGCATTGCCGTATACGGTTTAGTTAAATCGACCCAAGTACTTATATTGTTTCTTAGTATAGTTTTTATTCTATCTGTCACTTTTGTTGAACACTAAGTTAGAGGGATGTAAACAAACCAACACTGGTTGTCAAGTAGTGGTGGGACATGAACACAAACGCAAGAACATATGCATATACATGCATGCACACACATACACCCATGCACACAGAGGTAGATAGACAGATAGATAGATAGATACATACATACATACATAATACATACATACATACATACATACATACATACATAACACACAGACACACTAGAAAAAGGAGACCAAGGACAACATATGTTGATGCCCTAGGGACAGACACTGGTCTCTGGAAGATACAGGATATGGCAGTGATGATGAAGGACAAAGACCAGAGAAGAGAACTCATCAATGGATCTCAGGAATGTTACCCACCCTAGATATAATATGTATATATATATATATATATATATATATATATACATGCTTCTTTCAGTTTTGATTTTTGAAATCCACTCACAAAGCTTTGGTCAGTCTAGAGTTATAGCAGAAAACACTTGGCCAAGACTCTACATAAAACCATGTAGTTGGGAAGCAAATTTCATACCATGCAGCCATGCTTGCACCTTAGGTATGTGTCCACATACATGTAAATATAGCGTAATAGTAACTGAATTTCTTTCAGTCATTGACAACTATAGTTATTTGTAATGCAACATGCATATAAATAGTAACAATTAGGCAAGACAATGTTTTAAAACAACCTTCTGACTTTATTATTATATCTGCTTTTTAAAACAAGCTTCACATTTTGATGTTTTGAATATCAGAGGCTTGGAAACTGCAATTTATTTTTTTTATTTAAGATAAAACTACGAAATTAGAAATTTATAGAAGTTAGTGGATTTATAGCTACAGTTATTTTTTGTAACATAAATATAGTTTGTTTACATTTGAAGTGTGTGAATTCATTTTATTTTCAATTGAAAGCAGTTGTCATCTTACCTTACTTTTTTCTTTTTTTGTTTAACTTTCGGAAAATGCTGATGTTTCAATTTCAATTTATTAATGAAGAAAATGAGTTTACAATTGCAAGCAAGATAAATATACTGGTACTGTACTGCCCAAGATCAAACACTCTCCACAATAATTTCTTTTGAATTAGACTAAATTTATTCATATTCAAGGATTGTCTCCAACTGCCTTTCTTAACCCTTTCAATACCAACCCGACTGAAACCACCTTTAGCTCTGCAGTACAAATGTCTTGTTTTCAAAAGTTCTGAATCAAAAATCTTCCACCAAACCTTAGTCACAATTTATATTCCTGACACTAGCTTAATGATAACTAAGTTATTTTACTAAATTCTTTCTTATAGCTAAAATCAATTGAAAGAAACACAGAGCATCTCAAAAGAAATACAGTAACAAAAGGGTTAATCAGAATCTAGTGAAGGCACATGGCTTAGTAGCTATGGCACTTGGCCCATGATCATTGGGTCATGAGTTCAATATCTGGCAGTGATTTGTGTCCTTGAACAAGACGCTTTATTTCACATTGCTCCTCTTACCTAGCAAAAATTACATGTACCGGTAATTCAAAAGGGCCAGCCTTGTCACATTCTGTGTCATGCTTAATCTCCCTGTGGTCATGTATGTCTGTGGATTATTCAGCCGCTTACACATTAATTTCATGAGAAGGCTGTTCCATTGACTGGATCAACTGGAATTCTTGTTTTCATAACTGATGGAGTAGCAGTCAAATCAGAATGTATCACAGGGTCTTCAGTTCAATATTGTATGGGGGAATTTGATGGGAAGCTGTGGAAGCCCATTCTATACATATCTGAGTTTGTGTGTGTTTTTGTGTGTGATTATATATAAATATATATATATGTATATATATATATATACTCTTTTACTTGTTTCAGTCATTTGACTGTGGCCATGCTGGAGCACTGCCTTTAGTCGAGCAAATCGACCCCAGGACTTATTCTTTGTAAGCCCAGTACTTATTCTATTGGTCTCTTTTGCCGAACCGCTAAGTGATGGCGACATAAACACACCAGCATCAGTTGTCAAGTAATGCTAGGGGGACAAACACAGACACACAAACATACACACACATATATATATGTATACATATATACGACGGGCTTCTTTCAATTTCTGTCTACCAAATCTACTCACAAGGCTTTGGTCGGCCCGAGGCTATAGTAGAAGACACTTGCCCAAAGTGCCACGCTGTGGGACTGAACCCGGAACCATGTGGTAGGTAAACAAGCTACTTACCACACAGCCACTCCTGCACCTATATATGTACATATATATATGTATATATGTATACATACGTACATATTATATATATATATATATATATATATATATATATATATATGTATATATGTATGTATGTATATAATATATATATTTTTGTGTGTGTGTAAAGATAGATAGGTACATGGGTAGGTTGGTAGATAGATAGATAGATAGATAGATAGATAGATAGATAGATAGATAGATAGATAGATAGATGGATAGATAGATGTGTAAATGCTTGTCAATGTATATATGTGTATATATTCCTCATGACAACCAAATGACCAAGTGTTTCTTTTATTTTCAACAAGTAGTCTTACAATATTTGTATATACACTTATCACTCTCTCTCCTGTTAGAAATGAACCAATGGTTGTCCAGCTGGAAATTGCCAACCACTGCCGCCTTTGTTCACCAATTCACAAAATATAAAAGTTAATATATCAACCCACCACTACTTGACAGATAGTTTATTTTCTCTTTGGAATAATCGGCAGCATAGTTGCCTAGCAACAAAACCATTAATATTGGTGGCAGAGAATGCGGGGAGGGAAAGAAAAGAAGATAAAAACAATGTAAATTACGTTTTTTGGTGTTCTGCAGAGTAGTTGAGTTCCCGGTAAGATGGATCCGAGTGCAAATAAGAATTGAAGCTTAAATAAATATATAAATAAAAAAATAAATAAATAAAAGAAATAATAAGAAATATTACACAGCATCATGAAGGAAAGGTACATAAAATTTACAAAGGTGTATTTTATAAGCAAGCTGATATAGTTTTCATTGAGAATTTTATGAAAAATATTGCTTTTCTCTGCAACACTACAAATTATCAATATCAATATTTCTAAGCATGATACATGGGATATTGCAATATTCATGCATTTTCCCAGGTGTATCAGGTGTGCAAGTGAAGTAAATTAGTTTTAACTGATAAATGAAATTTCACTAAACTATATTCTTGGCCAAAATGATAATACTTGCTCACCAACAGATATCATTGAAATATTCACTTCTAACATAAATATCGGTTTTTCTCATGAGATATGACTGAAATGCTACTAGGTTATATGAAGTTTATAATACAACCTATACAGTCTTAATAAATACATTATACTAAAGTGTTTATCGCTGTGTGTATCATTAGTAAAGAGTCAACAAATTCTTCTCTAAAGATGAGTGAAAGCCACAGAGAGTGAATAAGTTATACCATCCACATCTTCGTTTGAAAGAATTTTGAAGTTAAACACCAATAGATGTAATTAAAAACTTTCTTAGACTAATCCACCCTACTTTGATCTAATACATTCGCTGAGAGCTCTTATCTTGAAGACAGGGTCACGCAGTACGATAGTAGTTAATAACTAAAGAGAAGATCAAAAGAATAAACAAGAAACTCAAATATCTCTCAAGAAATATTAATATTATTACTATTATTAATAATTCTTAATAATCAAGAATTACTAATGCTATTAATATAGTTTCACTTTTGATTTGATTTTTGTAAATTTAAGTTTAAATAATAGTGAACATGAACCAAGGTCGACTTAGTAGCATTATGGACCCCTGCGTAAATCAAGACACCGGGAGTGTGATATTTACTTATTGACAGCAGGCCACATCATATATAGTTTAGAACTGGGCCCTTAGCCCTGAGAGACCAGAGGGCAACAACCCAGTATGCCTATATCTAAACACTGCTCTACCTTCAACCCCCTTTCTTATCAGACCAAAGTTTGGTATTTACAGTTGTCATGACAACAATAGTTAGCCAGTGTAGGTTGAATCACCACCTACACTACATCATTTCAAACTGTATTACTTTTCATAATATTATGGTTCTTAAGCAATTCGCTTGAATGCGGCATCATTATTTCGTTAAAAGCTACATAACATTAAGTACTTCATTAAAAATCATATTGTCATATTTTAATAAAATATATATTATACTCTTTCATTATAAATATTACGCTACTGTAATGTACATTAAAATGTACATTACAGTACATCATTAAAAGTCACAATACTGTATTTAATTAAAAATTATACTATTGTATTCTATTAAAATGCATACTAAAATATTTCACTATAAAGCTAATTATAGCATTTTATTGTTAAGGACACAGAAATATTTTCTGAAAAATCTAAGTGTTTCAACTCAAAATTCGAATATGACTTTCACAATCACTTTGCCTTAATATATTGGACTAACATAAAAACCTATCCATTGACCAACTTGCTTGAAATAGCAGCCAAATTCCTTCAGATCACACACAAGCACCTTGTATATCTAGTGTGGTACTAGATGTGCATGAATGAAGGATGAAATGCCTTTCATTCTATACTTCCTCAATCAGAGCTGACTTGGAAATAATACAATAAATACACATGCACTCCAATAAGGTGTGTAATTTATGAATCTCTCTTGAAGACAATTGTTTGTATGCCGTAAAATAGCCAACTTTACATGTTATGCTTTGATTCATTCTAAATCCAGTATAATGTTATTGCATCCCTTTCTTTGTCCATTTATCACATCCTCAATGCTCTGCAGGGTCAAGGAACAGGAGAATCGAATGGGTGTCTCTCTCTCTCTGCTTGTGACTAAAATGCACCATACATGCAACCAGGTCATACTCACTTGCAGGTGATAGATCACTAGTCACTAAAACTTTTATATTTTCTCTCTCTGTTTATTTCTGCCTTCCTTTCTGTCGAAGAGTGTAGGCTCGAAATGTAAAAGACTTTCTTACTTCCCAAGCATTGAACTAATACATGTGTTTGTTGCTTACACACCCATCTTCGTCTTTTGTCTTTTACATAAATTCTCATACATACATATATATATATATATATATATATATATATAATAAATATATTAACTAATAATAATAAAATGACAACAAAAGAATGAGACCTCAATATTATGAAAATAGAGGAATTTATATATATAAATTATATATATATATATATATATATATATATATATATATATATATAGTATAGGACAATCATTGAGTTGTCATAATCGCACTGCCAGCATCACCACTATCTCCAAGACCGTCATATAAATATATGTATGCAAGGATGTATATATGTATGTATGTATGTATGTATGTATGTATGCATGTATGTATGTATGTATGCATGCATGCAGGCATGCATGCATGCATGCATGCATGTGTGTGTGTGTGTGTGTATGTATGTATGTATGTATGTATGTATGCATGCATGCATGCATGCATGCATGTATGTATGTATGTATGTATGTATGTATGTGTGTATGTATGTGTGTGTGTCTGTGTGCATATTTGTGTCTGTGTTTGTCCCACCACCACCACCATTGCTTAACAACCGATGTTGGTGCGCTTGTCTCCCTGTAATTCATCTGTTGAGCGAAAGAGACTGATAGAATAAGCACCAGGCTTACAAGGAATAAGTCCAGGGGTCAATTTCTTTGACTAAATGGTAGTGCTCCAGCATGGTCACCGTCAAATGACTGAAACAAGTAAAAGAATAAAAGAATACTAGAAAAACGGTCCATACCACTAAACCAAGAAGGTTCTTTGAATATGTACCATGTAAGTTAAATTGTAATTCTGTTTGCGTTTGTGTAACTGAGATATTTTGGTTGGATTAGTCATTGGTGTTACATTACTTTCTATATTCTGTAATTGTCACAATATACTTTTCCAGGCCTTAAACTTTTGTGAGGAGGGGGCCAGTTGATTAGATCAATCCCAGTACACAACTGGTACTTAATTTATCGACCCCTAAAAGATGAAAGGTAAAGTCAACCATGGAAGAATTTGAACTCAGAAAGTAAAGACAGACGGTCATAATATGCAAACATTTCTCATGGCACCAGTACACTGTTTATAGATGCTTACATTTTTTGTTTTCCGGGAATTTTTCACGGGTCCAGCTAGTCAAATAAATAATGTGTTTAGAGAAACAAAACTAACCTAAATTGTTATTGTATTTATCGATATTTAGAAGTAAATGTAAATTTCCCAACAAGAATATTATAATATTCTGAAAATTGTAGGATGCTGTGAAAATATGAGGCATCGATATTTGAAACATATATCATTGTGTAAAGTTTTCATGTTCCATCAAGCATAAGAATTTACTATACAATCAACTCAAGATGACAGATTTGTAGGAGAAATATGTAGTTATTCAAAACGACCTCAATAAATTCTTGGTTTTGTTTTACCAAACCCAGTGAGGAGAAGCTATGTCATAAATGGTAGCAATTGAATGATAATGTATGGGAATGAGGTTAAACATTTGGGAAAATTTAGTCCTGTACTTCACCTCCCTCCTACTTTATTCATGACTCACAAGATCCATGGACATGCTATCTTTTATGACTATACTTATGTCTGTTTTGGTACATAAATTTATAGATTTCTATAAAAGTATTTCATTGGTTTCATAATTTCAATTATGCCTTCAATTTCATTCCATAGTTAAGTGTATTCAAAACGTAATATTTGAAATAGTTTCATTACATTTAAGATTTTGATTATGTCTCTGACTTTATTCCTTAGTTAAGATGGCTTCAGGCATCACACAAACGTATTTGATTTTCAATTTGATCTCCAATTTTCTTTATAGATTAAAGTCACTTACAACATAACATTCAAACATGTTTCACCAAGTAATAGCTTTGACTGAATCTTTTATTTTGTTCAGTAGTTAAGTTTGTTTGAAGCATAGCACTTGAACACATGAATGAAGGTTTGTAGGAGCAGAGATAATAATACATATATGTCAGTGTATTCAAATGACAATTAGAATACACTGACATATCTAAATGCAGTAACCTGCAAGATTTACTGGGGAGATTTTCTACATTTTATGAAATGTGTAATTGCCAAGAAACTCTGACACGGTACCTGAACAAATACTCTTTTACTCTTTTACTTGTTTTAGTTATTTGACTGTGGCCATGCCGGAGCACTGCCTTTAGTCGAGCAAATTGACCCCAGGACTTATTCTTTGTAAGCCTAGTACTTATTCTATCGATCTCTTTTGCCAAACAGCTAAGTAAACACACCAGCATCGGTCCTCAAGCAATGTTGGGGGGAGAAACACAGATACACAAACATACATACACACACATACATACATATATGACAGAAGGCTTAAATGTTAAAAAATATATATATTTGTGTCAAAGTGTCTGGAGAATATTGGAAAAATTTTTTTTCCTTTCCTTAAAATGACATAATTTAAAAAATTTATAAAGAAATTACCGGTTTCGCGTGTAGCTTTTCAAATTTCTTGTGACGTTATGTTTATATTGCATGGAATTATCGTTGTTTTTTTTCCAGGAGATTTCTAAATAAGGGGAGGTAGTGAGTGATTTTTTCCGGTGTAGGGAGATAATCGCTTAAAAATTTTTTTTTTTTTTTTTTTTTTTTTCCCCTTTTCCTTGTAATTTCTCTGTGTCAGTATGTTTGGATGGTTGAGTCTGGGTTTGTACTTTTCAATGAAGAATGTTTCCTTGTTCAGTCTCATTTGTGTTGATGATCCGAAAGCACATTGGTAAAATGGGAAGATTAAAAATTGTGGCAGTAGTTGCTTTGCGCATTTCTCAATGTGCTCCTAAAAAGGTATCATTCTATATTCTGGGAATGCATCTGTTGTCGATGCAGTGTGCATCTGCGCCTGAGTGATAGTCCCGTGGAACCCACGTAGTCTTGGTGGCAGCCGAGCATTTAATAACATAAATTATGTTTTCAGAGGCACAAGTAAATTAGATTTGATCTTAAATTTCTGTCCCTCTTTAAAGAAGTTCTGATCCTTCCAATAGGTTAGGACATGTTGCACAGTTCGATCTACCACATTTTTTTACTTTTGCATCCGGAATTTTTAAAGACAATTTGCCTTTGTGAGAATCTTTAAGTGATTTAGGCTGTTTGTAGCTTTTAATGATTTGTTGTATGTTAGAATTTCTTTAATTTTGGGTTTTTATGAAGTATTGGTAAATTCTGGGTGATGATGGTGAAGGCTTCTTTGTTTCTGGGGTTGTATGTAGATATGTAAAGGTAGTATTTTCGGGAAGGTGTGTTGTTGTGTTGAACTTTTCTTAAAGTTTCTATGTTGATTCTGTTGCACGTCTGATCCCATCCTCTATGAGTTGAGCTGGGTAATGTCTATCAATTAGGGTGTTTTTGAGTTCTTGCAGTCTAAAGTTCCTGGTATTTTGTTCTGACACTATTGTGCATATCCTTCTTGCAAGGTTGAAGGGGATGTTTGTTTTAGTGTGTTAAACCACCTCCCAAAAAAAACCAAGGAAGAAACAATCCTGGCTTCATTTGATGTAGTCAACTTGTATACCAGTATACCTCATAATTATGGACTGGAGGCAATACAATTCTGGTTAGACCAATTTCCGGAAGAAATACCAAAAAGGATCAGTAAGGAATTCATTACTAAATCAATTGAATTCATCCTACACAATAACCACTTCATGTTTGACAATACATTTAACATTTAGCCTTCTGTCGTTTTTTTTCACACTTTACTATTTTCTTATATATATATATATATATAGATATATATATAAACATATATACATATATATATATATATATATATATATATATATATATATATATATACATAATATGACACGCTTCTTTCAGTTTCCGTCTACCAATCCACTCACAAGGCTTTGGTCAGCCTGAGGTTATAGTAGAAGACACTTGCCCAAGGTGCCAACACAGTGGGGCTGAACCCAGAACTATGTGGCGGGTAAGCAAGCTACTTACCACACAGCCACTCCTGCCCCAATGGTAATATCTTTATAGTAACTAGACATTTACTCATGTAAATTCTAATAGGATAAAGCTACAAAATTAAACAATGATATCTTATTAACTCCACAATTTTTAAACAGTCTTTTGTTTGGATGCCTAGCATTGAATCGTCATCGGGTTGCAGTCACAGAAAACCCCACAGATTCTGTCTAATTTACTGTTCACAGTAATTTACTGTTCACAGGAACTAATGTTTCTTTGAACTAGCGAAATTAATACCACTCATTGCATATATTTCTCAACATCATTTCCCTTGTATTAGGCATCAGCTGCCACATTTAGTACTAAACAACTCTTCATTCAACTCTTTCTTTCTGGAATTACAACAAATAGGAATTTTCTTGTTCACCATTTTCCCTGCAGACCAACAACTGAGAAAGACTTGAAAAGGGCACATGCCAGCCTATGATACTCAGCACCCTAGGCCAGAACTACAATATACACCCTCTTCCAGCTCTGCAATGTCTGCCATTTTCTCCTTTATATAATGTACAATCTCTATTCTGTGGAAGCACATGGCCTAGTGGTTAGAGCAGTGGACTCGCGGTCAAGTGATCACAGGTTTGAATCTCAGAGAGGGCGATGTGTTTGTTTATGAGCGAAACACCTAAACTCTATGCAGCTCCAGCAGAAGGTAATGGCGAACTGCTGCTGACTCTTTCACCACAACTTTCTCTCACTCTTGCAGCGATGGACCGGCGTCCCATCCAGGTGGGGGAATCTATACGCCAAGGAAACCAGGAAAACCGGCCCTTATGAGCCAGGCATGGATTGAGAAGGAACAAGCAACAAACTCTGTTCATAGTCATACATTTTGTTTAAGTTGTCTAGATTCATTTCAATGAATCCAGGTTTATGCACTGTAAGTGATTGCTTAGAATGCTTAAAATGTAGTACCAGCCCTAGAAGATTATCAACTCCATGAAGCTCACAATTTCTGAGGATACTTGAAAATTGTGCATGTGCCACATCTCCTCTTTGAAGCAAAATCTGAGAAACAATTTCATGATTAACAATCAGAGATTCAGCAATAATTTTGACTCGTCCATCCAGTAGATATCTCTAGTTCTTTTGTTAAAGATTTTGTGGTTATTTCTAACTTCAGTACAAATATTATATCTAACAGAAAAATTGATTCTGTGTATTTTCTTAAATTTGCTATAAATTTTTAATGAATTTGCAATTTGTGATTCATATGAAGGTAAAACAAAATGCAGCCAAAAATGAGATATATACCCACAACACATCAATCAAGGAAACCATAAGCTGAATCATAAATGTATAAAATTTAAGAGATAACATGTTTGGCAGAAAGGAGGTGGTAACTTCAAAGATATATGCTAAATCTGTAGAAAAAAAAAAAACAAAGACTGAGGTACACATAAATTATAACAAAGTTATGCAAACATTATGAGTAAGGATTATGTTACACAAAGCAACTTAAGAGAAGCATTTGCAGGAAATAAAATCTGAGGTTCATTTAAGAGAGATGTTCGAATAAATTATGTAAACATATGCAGAAATTACGATGATGTATACAACAATTATAAGAAAGCTTTATCTCACACAAGAATATATATATATATATATATTATATATATATATATATATATACATACATATATATATATATATATATATACACACACATATATATATTCTCACGTATATGTGTGTATGTATATATATATATATATATATATATTATATATATATATATACACACATATACACACGCACGCACACACACACACACACACACACATACATACATATATATATATATATATATATATATATATATATATATATATATACTACCCTTCCAAAAATAATAAAACTGTAACTTCAAAGGAAATTACATATAAATAAAAGAAAAGGTTGTGTAAGTGAAAAAAAAAAACTGTGCTGTATCATGATAAACTATGAATAAAAGCCTAAAACTTATGCAAAAACTGCCAATTAGTTTTAAGCTATGAAGATCAAGTATTTTAAAACACAAATTATATACACCAGCACAATGGGAAGAAAAAAAGAAAAAAAAGGTGGTGTGGCTGCAACTCTTATAAACAGCTTACATATATATATCCACAATAAAAAAAAACAATAAAAGGAAGCCTCAGAAAACAGTATTAAAAGCCCACTATTCATTCAAGACATATGCTAAGTCTAAAGAAAAAAATAACAACAAAGATTGAGGTGCACAATCTATTCATTCTATCATTACAGATTCATCATCATTTAGCGTCCGCTTTCCATGCTAGCATGGGTTGGACGGTTCAACTGGGGTCTGGGAAGCCAGAAGGCTGCACTAGGCCCAGTCTGAACTGGCAATGTTTCTACGGCTGGATGCCCTTCCTAACGCCAACCACTCCGTGAGTGTAGTGGGTGCTTTTTACGTGCCAGGCAAGGCTGGCAACGGCCACGATCGGATGATGCTTTTTACGTGTCACCGGCACAGAGGCCAGTCGGGGCGGCGCTGGCAACGGCTACAGTCAGGTGGTGCTGTTTATGTGCCACTGGCACATTGTATCAAAAATAGAGGAGCTACAGAAAATTATGAAAACATAAAAATTTACACTAAAATTTATTTTCTCACCAGTCAATAGAAAATGAATTCCACAGTCGCCTTTTTCTGATTCCTCTGGCACTTTGTCTTCCCTGGATGTCAGTTATAGTAACTAGTGGATATACACCGGTCATCAAGAGATGGCATAAATGCTTGTATTCTAAGGCACTTGGGTCTTGAATGGCATCTGCAAAAATAAGAACACCATTTCAACAGATTCACATTCATTTATTTTTGTTTTCAGACGATATCTAAATTTAACACAAAGTAGATAATAATGTTCACTACAGCCATAAATAAAGGATTTGTTTTATAGTTTCTTTGTCTTATTCAATCTCTCTCTCCCCCTCTCTCTCTTTCTCCTTCTGCTTTTCTTTCTGCAGCTCTCTTTTCTTCTGTCTTTCTCTCTCTCTTAGTCATTGTCCATGACACTTTCTTGCTCTTTCTATCTCTCTCCCTTTTATAATACTACCATTACTTTCACTGTGAAGCTATGTGGCCTAGTTATTACATGTGTCTGTGGCTCATGATCATAAGGTCACCAGTTCAATTCTTGTGCCAAACAGCATGTTGTGTCCTTGAGCAAGGCACTTCATTTTGCATTGCTCTAATCTAGTAGTTCCCAAACTTTTTCATGATGTCGCCCCCTTGGCCCCCAGGCCACATTCATAACACCCACTTGCCCTCCCCACCACAAATATAGACCACTCTCAGCAATAGTAATGAATAACAGTTGAGTACTTGTACAGCTCTCTCTCTCTCTCTCTCTCTCCCTCCTCTCCCACCGTCTCTCTCACTCTTTCCACTCTCCTTCTTTCTCTTTCTCCTTCCCCCCTCTCTCACCTTTTTCTCATACACACACACACACACTCCAGCTGTCACATCATAGATGTTCTATTGGGTCAAGGGTGAAAAGTTTAAGAGAGAATCTATAGCAGTTCACAACAACATAAACATCTAAAACAATTAACAAAAGCTTAGTCCATATTGCCAGATCATACTCGCCTCACTTGTGAGTGGCAGCCAGTTGTAATACTTGCATCAGTGAAATGATATATGCTATCCTGTGAAGCCAACAGCTAAGTGATCAAAGACACTGTGAACAGTAAATATATATTGGACAACTAAACAGGAACAACACTGGGGATACCATTATGAACAACTAACCACAAACCGCAGCAAATCACCTAGTAACTTTCTCAAAATAGCCATTAGAGGCTCTCGGTGGAAGAAGGATATGATTTGCTGAGGAGGTCAGGAACTGAGTAAAATATGTTCTGAGTTATCACTCAGGCTAGCAATTAAGACAAAAATAATTCTTTTTATTGGAAGTACAAGACTTCAGATTTGGGGGAAGGGATCGAGTCAATTACATCAACCCTAGTATGTAACTGGTACTTGACCTCGGGGCGTAGTGGCAAAGTTGAACTCATAACGTAGTGACAAACAAAATACCACTAAGCATTTCTATTTCTTTACTACCCACAAGGGGCTAAACACAGAGAGGACAAACAAGGACGGACAAACGGATTAAGTCGATTATATCGACCCCAGTGCATAACTGGTTCTTATTTAATCGACCCCGAAAGGATGAAAGGCAAAGTTGACCTTGGCAGAATTCGAACTCAGAACGTAGGGACAGATGAAATACCACTAAGCATTTTGACTAGTGTCCTAACAATTCTGCCAGCTCACTGCCTTAATTAAGGCAAAAATAATATTAGTATTTTTTCTTGTTTGCTTCTTAATGATTGCTGCATTCAATATGATAACACTAACATAAGCATTATTTATCTCAAAGAGGAGAAAATGGAGATGTTTAATTTCTGAACTATTCCAATTTACTGCCCCAAAAATATGCAATCTAGTACATATATATATATATATAAGGATTCTTTCATGATTACTTAATAAGTATAGTGAAAGTTATCCTTCAGTGAAAAGATCACAATAATACCAAAACATGTATTCAGTTATCTCTTGTGCTATTTCTCCTACCAAAAAAGATTTCTCTCTTCTATTTTCCTTCTATTTGCCTTTTTTTAAATTCTAGTTAACTTTTTAACACATTTTACATTAACTGTATAAACACTAGTTTGATAATATGGCCTTCTTCCTACCATCACCTCAGTAATCAAAGAAAAAGGAACATATATGCAGGACACTGTTGGAGAAGCAAGTGTATACTACTAGTACAGGATGAAGGTTTTTGCAGTAAAAAAATTCCATCAAAAAAGTGGTAGCATATTAAAATACCTTTAAAGGTTAAAATTATAAACAACTTATAAACAAGAGCAAAAGAAAATTATTTCTATGCCAATATGCTGATAACAGAATTTTAAATCGTCAATTTCCACATATTATTATATACCCACTACAGAAATACGTTGTGCTGAAATCGAGGAAAGCTAGCCAACAGAATTTTTTTAAAAGTTCGTTATTTCGATATTGAATCAATTTCAGAATTAATCTCATAATAGATTTTTTCCTCGTCAGTAGAAAATACGAATAGAAATAAATGAAACACTTATATGCACCCATGGGAAAAAAAAACGAAGCAAAAGTCATGGGTACACATGAGCACCCCAGATATATCTCAATATAAAATCCTTTGGTTAGCCTCAGCACACCTGTGAACTGTCCTCCACCACAGCTTATAGTGGTTACCAGTCCCTAGTGAACTCCTCAAGAAATCCATACATGGATAAACAGGTAATGACAGACCAAGAAGAGCATACGTTAATCGATCTATGGAGGACACTGGATATCAAGTTGAGGATAAGAAGACTGCCTTGGAAGATTGGGTCATCTGACAAGAAAGAGTTCCATTGGCCAGAGGAAGTTGCCTGATCAGATGAATAGATAATAATTAGAAACTATGTTAAGCAACATCAGCTCAACATATTAATGAAACCTAATTAATATACACAGAGGAAATGATAGATAAATTTGGTCTCAGACTAAAGCACAAAGCAGTCGATTATATGCTGTTGTATGTAGCACTGATGATGGTTGGTACCCATGACAACCAAACTGATCTGTGAGTTAAGGTATACCAGCCATTACCAGTCTGTTAGTTTAGTGATATCTGGAACCACATCACACAATCTGCCTTTCTTATTAAAGATGGTAGAACACTGCTACTCATAGTAATTTATTGCATTGCTTTTCCTAATAATCCAAGGAACAGAAAAGAGGGCCCTTGATTGGCTAAAATTATAAGCATTTAACCAGTTTACTACTGATTCTGCCAACTAAATACCCCATTCATCTTCAAATGACAAGACAATTTAACAGTATATGTACATATATATGTATATGTATATAAATATATATATATATATATAGAGAGAGAGAGAGAGAGATACATGGCATGTGAGGGAGTTGTAGGAAAGAGAGAGAGAGGGTGTATATATATATATGTATCTGTATATATATATATATAATATATATATATATGTGTGTGTGTGTGTGTGTACATATACTTATAAACACACAAACATTTTTACATATACATATATATATGTATATATATAATAATATATATATATATATATCATCATCATCATCATCATTTAACGTCCGCTTTCCATGCTAGCATGGGTTGGACCCATGCTAGATATATATATATATAATATATATATATATATATATATAATATATATACATTTATACATACACACAAATGTGTGTGGTATGTGTTTATATATATATACATATTTATATACTTATATATATATATATATATATATATATATATATAATATATATATTATATATATATATATATATATATATATATATATATATATATATTATATATATATATATATATATTATATATATATACATATATATATATATATATATATATATATATATATATATATATATATATACACACGTACACATACACACACATATCTATGCATGCATATATATATATATATATATATATATATATAAAAGTTTGTTTATAATTTTATTATATATTTGGACAGTAGAGAGGTCACATAAACATACAAATATTATCTCAAATATCAAAGACAGAAATTGATAGTTTCTCGTTCCTTGCCATTGTTTATATTTATTGTTTGTCATCAAATTATTGGCTTATCTTCTGCGATGCTTACTAATTATCTCTACCATCTAAATGATATTGCCAGAGTCTATATTAACTTATCTTGCCATTACCTACGTAACTCTCTTAACACCTAAAACAACAACAATAACTAGAAGTCAATGAGCCTCTATGTGGTTGTTCAAAATGTAAGAAATAGCAGCTTACATGAAGCATTTTAAGCAGCACTATGAAAATGTTATAACACTTTGCTAATATATTATGATTATTCAAATGTAATGCATTTTAATTTGAGTGTGATCGCTACCAGCATCGCCTTACTGGCACCTGTGCCGGTAGCATGTGTAAAAGATTTGAGTGAGGTCGTTGCCAGTACCACCTGACTGACCCTGTGCCAGTGGCATGTAAAAGCATCCACTATGCTCCCGGAGTGGTTGGTGCTAGGAAGGGCATCCAAATGTAGAAACTCTGCCAGATCAAGATTGAAGCCTGGTGCAGCCATCTGGTTTGCCAGCCCTCAGTCAAATCGTTCAACCCATGCTAGCATGGAAAGCAGACGTTAAATGATAATGATGATGATGGCAGGGATAAGCCACCTATTTTAATGGTAGCTCTATGGAAGTAATATCTCATTGCATTTGCCTGGTAAATCCTATTGAACATGATAATTCTGAACATTGCCATGTTTATTCAACTGTTGAAACTTCAAGTAGTAAATATATTTATCCTGTAAACTTGATTTCTTGTTGGTTCAGGTTACAATGTATATGGGTGTATGACTGTGCATGTAGTTATATATATATACATATGTAAATATATTCTTCTGTCTTTGCGTATGTGTGGTTTGTGCTGGCAAAGATGGATGTATGATAGTCTTGTTCTCTGTCTCAGCTGTCAATGACAGCTAGCACATATGTAAAATAAAGAACTTAGCACATAAATTCCCCCCTGCCAATTAATAGCCTTTAGCATTTTATGGATCAGTTTTAGCAAGTCAAACAAAACGACCAGCAAGAACACAAGCAATGAAATCAGCAAAAGATTGTCACAGGACTTCCAAGATGAACTTAAATGCTTCCCCATCAGAGATCTGAATGTCAAAAAAAAAAAAAAATGATAAATAAAAAATCTCATCCAAATGTAGACCCAACAATCTTGCCACAATGAATTGCGACAGAGGTAGTTAAACAATCTTAAAGTACACACTGTAACGAAGTGATCTTGGAATTTCAATATTCCTCACATGATTTTTTTGAAATTTTAAAACCTACAAATTTATCTGATTTAATGCTATTGATTATTATCCATTCACGTGAGGTAATCCTCTTTAAAACTCCAAGGGTTTCACAAGGAAATACAGTGACATCATGCAAACAACCTGCAGGTTTGTATGAATGCCAGAACATGGTATCTTTTTATAAAGATGCTTGCTGAGTTAAGAAGATCAGAACGAGTGATTGCAACGACAGTACAGGGGAGCTTTAATGGGACTAAATGACATGAGTTGATAGGTTTTTTTTTCCTGCTCAATCATGTGAGCAGATCTTTTAAAGGTATTAGCATACAGTCATTACCCTATGTAACAAAACTTTTATTTCTTTCGTCTTTGTTCAGTAGGTGTTATTTCCTATTTGTATCTATCTAGAAATCAAAGGAAATGACTGCTATTTCTTTCAAACTTTTGCTTGTTTAACCTGGACATCAGTGTTTTATAACTGAATTGTTTTCCATTTCATTTCCGACAGATTCAATGAAGCAGAAATATTGTTAAGGTGGCGAGCTGGCAGAATTGTTAGCACGCTGGGTGAAATGCTTAGCGGTATTTCGCCTGCCGCTATGTTCTGAGTTCAAATTCTGCCGAGGTCGACTTTGTCTTTCATCCTTTCGGGGTCGATTAAATAAGTACCAGTTATGCACTGGGGTCGATATAATCGACTTAATCCGTTTGTCTGTCCTTGTTTGTCCTCTTTGTGTTTAGCCCCTTGTAGGTAGTAAAGAAATAGGTATTTAGCGGTATTACGTTCTGAGTTCAAATTCCGCCGAGGTTGACTTTGCTTTTCATCCTTTCGGGGTTGATAAACTAAGTACCAGTTACGTGCTGGGGTAGATGTAATTGACTTAATTCCTTTGTCTATCCTTGTTTGTCCCCTCTATGTTTATCCCCTTGTGGGCAATAAAGAAATAAGTAATACTGTTATAGCAAATATTCTGCACAATACCAGATTTGTTCATCAGTTGCTTGACTGTAACCACTTGAGCATGTCCTTTAGTGGTTGACAATATGAGTATTTCTGATCATGAGCAAGAGTAGTTGGGGAGCATCATAGTCATGTGCTGAGAGGGATTCTTTGGGGGCTTGAATAAATGTAACAAAAGCAAAATTTAAAGGAAATATTACCCATTTTCATACTTTCCATTACGTTTTGGACTGATTCAGTGTGGAGTTGTTAAAGCAGAAATATCATTATAGCAAATATTCTGCTCAATACTACAGATTTGCTTGTCAGTTGCTTAACCATGACCACTTGAGGAGGTCTTTTAGTGGCTGACAATATGTGTCTTTGATCATGAGTAGGAGTAGTGGGAGAGCATCATTGTCATCTGTTGAGAGCAATTCTCTGGGGTTTCAATAAATATCATAACAAGAGGTAAGTTTGAAGGAAATATTAGCCAATTTCCCTACTTTCTAGGGGTAAGCAAATAGGAAATAACAATTGCTTTCCAAGAACAAAAATCGTATATACAGTATTATTTCAAACAATGAAAATGAATAAATGATTGGTACTCTCAAGAAACAAATACAATATTAATATAAATTCTGTCTGAAGCTTGCTGTGAGCTGCATAGTAGTAAACTTTCTTGATGTCATGCTTTGCCAAACTCAAACTCAGAGGGGCTCTTCAAGAAAGCATAGACCTCCGCATTACACCCAGTGTCATCAAGCATGTTCTACTGATCATCAGAAAAAGGATAAGCACATTATCCTCCAACAAAGTCATATTCAATAAGGCTGTAGAGTATCATAATATTGCACAACCAAAAAAGAATGAAAACCTTGCCACACCATCTAGAAACAGCCCTACTTTGCCTCAAAAAAAAAGTAAAAAGGAAATGTTATATGGTATAACCCATCACAAAACATTGGAGTAATATCCTATGTTATAAAGTAATCTAAATCAGTGGTTCGCAACCAGGGTCTGTAAGGCCCTTGCAGGTTCATAAAAGATTTTGTGGTTAACATTTACAGGCAATAAATTGGTAATACTTCTACAATATACAAAATGTTTTGAAAATTTTTTTATACTATTCATATTTAATTAGGAAAATATAATAGGATTGTTAAAAAAAAATGGCAATGGGGTCCATAAGTACAATATGGTTGAGAACGACTGCTCTAAATGAAAAAAACATTAAAAAATGTCATAAATTTGATATATTCAACATGGTCATCACATAAAAAAAAAGTAAGATAAGGAAAACTGCTGCACAAAAAAGCATGTCTAATGACATTGAGAACTTCAGTAGACAAATATTGCAACCAAATGTTTAATGAAGATGGAGAATTAACAACTGCCAAAAAAAAAACCAAAAAAACACAGATTTGCCCTTAAAGAAAGGAATCATATATTGAGAAGTTCAGAAAATTGGAAATGTAAATCTCAGAGAAGTGTGACTGGAAAATTCCAGCTTTCAATAAAAGATATAAATTTTATTTACTTCTCATGCTGAGTTCTATCTTTTCTCTTTTACAAGCAATTTTTTGCACCAGTAAGAAAATGCATGTATACATGTTTGTGTGTGTATGTGTGTATGTGTGTGTGTGACTGTATGTGTGTATTATATATATATATGTGTATATATATACATTTATATATATATATATATATATATAGATATACATATATATATATATGTACATGTATGTTTATATACACATATATATATATATATATATTTATCTATATACATGAATACACACACGTGTATATATAAGTACACTGAATATGTATATATATACATATATACATTTATATATGGATATATGTGTGTGTGTGTGTGTGCATAGACATATATGTATACACACTGACACACACAGACACACACAGACACACACACACATATATACGTACATATGTATGCACAAATATACACAAGTACATACAAATGTGTCTAGTGTCCAATGGTGCATGAAATACCTTCGTTGAGTATGAGTTTGTAAGAAATGGTAAACTGAAATGTTCCATGGGCAGGCGGCACAACGACTACGGTGAGGATTTGTTTTGATTTCGCAGCCATAACAAGTTCTTGATCACTGAGCTGTATTGCTGGAAAGATAAAATTAAAAGAAATACAATATTTTAATATCAGTGAATAGCAAAACACAAAATGTGTAAGTGTGGTGCGTGTATGTATCTGTATGTCTACATGTATATGAGTGAGAAGTGGTGGTGGTGGTGGTGGTGGTGATGTGTCGTTGTTTATGTTGTTTATGCATGTGAAGATTAAATGGCAGGATAAATGAGATTTGTTGACAGTGTGCATTAAATGTTACAAAATTGGCGGCAGCATTGCAGCAGTAGTAGTAGCAATGGGAGGAGGAGGAGGAATGTGAGGAAGAGGGGGGATGGGGAGAGGAGGAGGAATGGTAGGAGAAGGAGGGGGAGGAGGAACGGAGGAAGAGGAGGAAGGGAGGGAGGAAGAAGAGGGGGCTGAAGGAGGAGGAGGAGAAATGGGAGGGGGAGGAGGATCAGGCGGAAGAGGAAGGGGAGGAGGAGGAGGATCAGGCGGAAGAGGAAGGGGAGGAGGATCGCGAGGAAGAGGAAGGGGAGGAGGATCGGGATGAAGTGGAAGGGGAGGAGGATCTGGAGAAAAGAGGAAGAAGAAGACGAAGAAGAAAAGGAGGAGGAGGAGGAAGAAGAAGAAAAGGAGGAAGAGGAACGGGAGGAGGAGGAACGGGAAGAGGAGGAATGGGGGGAAGGAGGAGAGCAGCAGCAGTATTATTATTATTATTATTAGTAGTAGTAGTAGTAGTAGTAGTAGTAGTAGTTGTAGTAGTAGTAGATCTTTAAATCTTCAACTTTTGTGTAAGCAACGAATACAATGAGAATTAAAATAAGCATTAAAAGAAGTCATTGAATAGTAATGATGATGACAATCAAAAACAACATGATGGTGATGATGATGATGGTGATAACGACAATGATGATAATAATGAGAAAAGTAGCAGCAGCAATGTTAGCAATGATGGTAATAGCAAAAACAATAATAACAGTGTTGATAGCAGATATTAAATCTTAACACCTTTCATACAGAAGGATACACAAGACAATGTAATCCCTGTTTTATATACATATATAAATGGGTATATTTTCACCATTTTATATTTTTAATCTTGCACATGTGCATTGTTTGTTTTTGATTCTGTCGACTACTCAGTGTAGTAGGGTCAGTTGGGCACCATCTGTGAGAAAAACAGCACCATGACACAATTCCCTCTGCCAGAAATTTGGAAATGACATGCTGTAATGCTTGGCATTTGTGCTGGAAGCTCCAATACAAACAGTTCAGAGTTTTAGAGTGTCAATCTGAGCCCAGTGCAACCAGAGGACACGTACCAATAGTGATAAAAGTCAAACATCTAGTCAACATCATGTAGTAGTAGTAGTAGTAGATCTTTGAATCTTCAACTTTTGTGCATTAAATGTTACCAAATTCTTTTTATTTATTTATCACCCAGCAAGATATATCTGCACCACCGGATGCCCCTGAACCAGTTGTTGAGTGTCCTACAAGAGGAATTGATGCTAGATGTGTCGACACAATTGTCGTGATTAATAATAAATTCTCATACATTCCATCTTCTGTTTTTCATTTGCTTGAAATTCAAATTGCTAGAATATCTTTTACAATAGCCTAGCTCAATCGAGGATAGCCTGAAGCTAAACAACAGTAACAGTCATCTTGATTGTTTGGAACAATATAGAGAAACACAACCCCATTAATGACTTATTGTTTCTCTTTGTGTGTAATCAGTCATAACCATCACCATTCAACAATCGTTTTCCAAACTGGTATAGGTTGGATGCTCTGAGAGAAGCTGGCCAGCTGGAGAGCTGCCCCAGACTTCAGCTGTTTGTTTTGGCCCAGTTTCTACCTCTGGATGTCCTTCTTAATGCCAATCACTGTACAGAGTGTACTGAGTGCTTCATACATGGCACTGGCCCAGGTGTTTCATACATGGCACCTTCATGAGTGCTTTATACATGGCATTGGTGCAGGTGTTCTTTATATGGCACCAGTACAAGTGCCCTAAACGTAGCACTGGCAAGGGTGCTTCTTTTTTGGCACTGGCACAGGTGCCTTTTACGTGGTACTACCATGGGTGATTTTGTATGTGACACTGGCACGGGCATGACATAGACAAAATCCTTAATGAATCACTGTCCTCGATATTTGGTCATCAATATCTTGCAGTATTTATTCTTTTATTCTTATACTTGTTTCAATGATTTGACTGTGGCCATGCTGGAACACTGCGTTTAGTCAAATAAATTGACCCCAGGATTTATTCTTTGTAAGCCTAGTACTTATTCTATTGGTCACTTTTGCCAAACCACTAAGTTACAGGGATGTAAACACACCAACATCAGTTGTCAAGTGATGGTGGGGGGACAAGCACAGACACACAAACATATATACATATATATATATATATTTATATGACAGGCTTCTTTTTCAGTTTCCGTCTACCAAGTCTACTCACAAAGCCTTGGTCAGCCCAAGGCTATAGTAGAAGACACTTGCCCAAGGTGCCACACAGTGGGACTGAACACATGTGGTTGGGAAGTAAGCTTCTTATCACACAGCCATGCCTGCACCTATGAAGGAGTGAATTATCATTCCTGGTGGGATACAAACGTCTGGATTAGATGTCCACTGTGCTATCTCCTGCACCACAGGGAATACGTTCTTTTAACTTCTGAGTTAAAATCCCATCATGATTGACTTTAACTTTCATTCTTGTGAAGTTTGAAGAAATAAATTCTGTACACCTCACCTTTGAAACTTATGACCAAGTGCCAACGTTTCACAGCAGTGGAAAGGCAACAATGTTCAAGCAGTATGTAACTGCATTCTAAATTCAAACTGCATTGGAGCCAGTTGTTTATCATTAATGCTTTAGCATTTAAACCTGCTCAGTGGATAGAACGTTGGACTCACAATCATGTGGAAGCAAGTTCAGTTCCCAGACCAGGCTGTGTGTTGTTCTTCAGCAAAACACTTTACCTCACATAGCTCCAGTTCACTCAGCTGTGGAAATGAGTTGCAACGTCACTGGTGCCAAGCTGTATCAGCCTTTGCCTTTCCCTTGGACAACATTGGTGGCATAGAGAGAGAGAGAGGGGGAGGATTGCTATGTATGGATGACTGCTGGTCTTCCATAAACAACTTTGCTCAGAATTGTGCCTTGGAGAGTAACTTTCTTGGTGCAATCCCATGATCATTCATAACCAAAGGGAGTTTTTACCATTTTTTATCTGGCCTAAATATTCTATAAATTTTATGTTCAAACCAGTTACATCTGGCCTATCACACCTATCACACCTATCCTACAATGTCATTCTAAAAACAAACAATCGCATCATCGAAATCTTGAAGCTATGAGATAATGCATACTTAATTCAAAGAACTGTGAATAAACAAATATTACATTTGACAGAATAATCTGAATGTTAAAGAGTTAATCCATGATCAATATAATAAGTACTAGACATATACAGAAGGTTATTCACTGAACAATACTGCTTACCTGAGTATTTGCACTCAGAATTGTTTTTTATTACTGCTAAACTAATATTTCATAATATTTTTTTCTATTCAGGTACTGGTATACGTGAAAGCAGGTATACTGTTAATTGGAGACCAATATGATTGAAACATAGTGTAGATGTAAATATGTAAAAAAAATGTTTCATCTCTAAAGATGAGGTTAATTGTCTAAACAATTATAATTCTATTTAAAAAAACTTGTATCAGACATTTAGGCGTTTAAACTGAATCAATTTCTCATAAAAATATAAAAATAAATTGAAAAATAATTACATAAATAAAATTAATTATATTTAATCATTTCTATTAGTTATTGACATTTTTACTACAGCAGTGGAAAGGATGCATTGAAAAAATAAAAATAATAAAAATTTGAAAAAAATTAATTAAAATGCTGTATTTATTTTGAAAATTCATGTTAAGAAATATGAATAAAAATCATTAATTACTATTTGAACTGATAAAGCAGTCGAGTGGTAAAAATGGTACAGTCATTGAATGAAATTTAATTTACTATTCAATGACATTTGGAATCAAATTTGCCTTTCATTTTAAAAGATAATACAAATAAGAATTACTGTATTGAGAGAGATTAAATTAAGCGTGCCCTTTCTCAATAAACATGTAAACTTGTACAATGTAAAAAAAAATCATTATTAGCACTGACATATCACTAAATACCAAGCCTTTAGATTCCTTTATGTCAATGTGAGCCCATAAGGTCATATTTATCCAAGTATTCTTTTTACCTTCTTTAAAACAATTTATAGAAAACAAACTTGTTCAGTTTGTAAATTCTTCAGAATTTGAAGAAGTCATTGCAAATAAAATAAAAGACAAAACAAATTCAAATTAATAGAATTGTCTACAAATAAGCAGAAAATATTAAACAATATGAATTGAAAGTGTGTCATATCAAGATTGTGTTACCATTAGGTAGAGCAACATGATATCTACAGTCAAAAAGGGTGACTCAAAATGCATCCTTCATTCTAATCAAGTTTTGCTGGCATCAAAAACCATATTTGCTTACTTTTTTTTTTATTTATCTCTTTTATATCACTAAATTTACAAAATAAGAAGTGCTATTTATTCAGTATGGAAGAAGTATAGATCAAGAAGTAAGAAGTGAAACCAGAGGTACTTGAGTTTCATCAGAAAGATCAGAGACACTGAGATAATTGGAGTTACACTGTGATTCCTGATAACATTTATTTGTCTCCAGACCAAATGGCAACATCCCACTTTCCTCTGTTTTTCAGTCTCAGATGGAGGGAAAGGACAGAGGCATATCCAAGTTCTAAAGTTAGGGGGTGTGAGCACATAAAAAAATGGCACTGTGACACATACCAAGCAACTCATTTCTTTTATATTATGCAAAATATTTCATTAGTTATAATATAGGTGCAGGAGTGGCTGTGTGGTAAGTAGCTTGCTAACCAACCACATGGTCCTGGGTTCAGTCCCACTATGTGGCATCTTGGGCAAGTGTCTTCTGCTATAGCCCCAGGCCGACCAATGCCTTGTGAGTGGATTTGGTAGACGGAAACTGAAAGAAGCCTGTCGTATATATGTATATATATATGTGTGTATGTGTTTGTGTGTCTGTGTTTGTCTCCCTAGCATTGCTTGACAACCGATGCTGGTGTGTTTACGTCCCTGTCACTTAGCGGTTCAGCAAAAGAGACCGATAGAATAAGTACTGGGCTTACAAAGAATAAGTCCCGGGGTCGATTTGCTCGACTAAAGGTGGTGCTCCAGCATGGCCGCAGTCAAATGACTGAAACAAGTAAAAGAGAGAGTAAAAGAGTATATGTAATTGTATTATGCATTCATTGTGAAGGTGCAATGGCCCAGTTGTTAGGGCAGTGGACTCGTGGTCGTAGGATCACGGTTTCGATTCCCAGACCGGGCATTGTGAGTGTTTATTGAGCAAAATCATCCAAAGCTCCATGAGGATCCGGCAGGGGGTGGTGGTGAACCCTGCTGTACTCTTTCACCACAACTTTCTCTCACTCTTCCTTCCTGATTCTGTTGTACCTGTATTTCAAAGGGCCAGCCTTGTCACACTCTGTGTCACGATGAATCTCCCTGAGAACTATGTTAAAGGTACACATGTCTGTGAAATGCTTGGCCACTTGCACGTTAATAGATGAGCTGCAATGTCACTGGTGCCAAGCTGTAATCAGCCTTTGCTTTTCCCTTGGATAACATCGGTGGTGTGGAGAGGGCAGGCTGGTATGCATAGGCAACTGCTGGTCTTCCATAAACAACCTTGCTCAGACTTGTGCCTTGGAAGGTAACTTTGTAGGTACAATCCCATGGTCATTCATGACCGAAGGGGGTCACAACAATTTTGCATTCATTAATTTCATGTTTCAGTAACAATGTCTTTAAGTATGAGACTTACAACTACTGATATAGGTAACTAAAGAGTTAAAATAAGTTCTTGGGAAGGTGCCAATTTTGGAAAATGCGCTCAGGAAGAGCAATCACCCCAATTGCTCCCCTGTTAGCTGTGCCACTGGAGACAGTGAGCTGAAATGCTACACTCTATACTGACACTCCACCGGTTATAATACTAAGGGCTCCAGTTAATCTGATAAACAGAACAGCTTACTCAAGCAATTAATGTGCAAATGGTTGAGCATTCAACAGGCATGATCCTCAGGAGGATTCAGCATGACAGAGAGTATGAAGAGGCTGACCCTTTGAATTACAAGTACAATTTATTTTTGCCAGCAGATTGGACTGGAGCAATGTGAAATAAAGTGTCTTGCTCAAGGATACAACACACCATCAGGAATCAACCTCATGGTTTTATGACAGAGAGCTGAGTACCCTAACCACTGAACCACATGTTAGATTCTTCATGCTTCATGTCTACTGAACTTTGCAAAGTGAAGAAGAGGCAGAGGAAGAAGAAAAGGAGGAGGAGGACGATGAGGAAGCAGAAGAGGCAGAGGAAGAAGAAGAGGAGGAAAAAAGGAGGAGGGTAAGAAGAGGCAGAAGAAGAAAAGGAGGAAAAAGAGGAGGAGGAAGAAGGGGCAGAGGAAAAAGAAAAGGAGGTAAAGGAGAAGGAGGGTGAGGAGGAAGCAGAAGAGGCAGAGGAAGAAGAAAAAGGAGGAAAAGGAGGGGGTGAGGAGGAAGCAGAAGGGGCAGAGGCAGAAGAAAAGGAGGAAAAGGAGAGGGTGAGGAGGAAGCAGAAGAGGCAAAGGAAGAAGAAGAGGAGGAGGAAAAAAGGAGGCGGGTAAGAAGAGGCAGAAGGGGAAGAAAAAGGCAGAAAAGGAGAAGGAAGAAGAAAAGAAGGAAAGGGAGGAGGACGGCAAGGGGGAAGCAGAAGAGGAAGAAGAGGAGGAAAAAGGAGGAGGGTAAGAAGAGGCAAAAGAACAAGAAGAAAAGGAGGAACAGAAGGAGGAAGGGGAGGAGGGAGATGAATGGTGACGATGACGATGACGATGATGATGATGATGAAGAATCAGAAGACGATATTGAAGAAGCGGATGATGATTTTGCTTTTTAAAATTTTTCAATGACATATTGAATACGTCCTGAGGAATTCTGCTCGCCATCACTCACATGTGCTGCATGGAGTAGCAAAATATTAATAGACAGGACTGCCATGAGACAAAAGTTTCTAGACAGAAGAGAGCAGAAGGTGATTAGGAAAGAAGAGTTAATATATAGATCTCCTACTTGCAATATTTCATTATCTCCGTTCAACTGTCTCTTGTGCATACAATTGTAATATATTCCATTAGACACGAGGAAAGGTTAATGGGCACTTTTTATATATTGTAACAGTATGAGAGTACGTGTCAATATATATATATATATATAATGTGTGTGTGTAAATATATATGTATGTATATGTGTTTGTATGTATATATACATACATACATAGACATATATATGTAAATGAATATATATGTATGTATGCATGTATATATACATCCATGTGTGTATGTATATGTGTATGTATGTGTATATATATATATATATATATATATATATATATATATATGAGAGAGAGAAAACAAGAGAGAGAGTAATATATTCATACACACTCACACACATGCACATATATATGTATATGTATAAATATATAACCAATACATATAAATATATATGCATATATATACACGTATATATATATATGTATATGTGTATATATATATATATATATAATATATATATAGATAGATAGATATATCATCATCATCATCATCATCGTTTAACGTCCGTTTTCCGCGCTAGCACGGGTTGGACGGTTTGACCGGGATCTGGGGAGCAGGGACTGCCCCAGGCTCCAGTCTGATCTGGCAGTGTTTCTACAGCTGGATGCCCTTCCTAACGCCAACCACTCCGCGAGTGTAGTGGGTGCTTTTTACGTGCCACCTGCACAGGTGCCAGAGGGGTCTGGCATCGGCCACGATCGGTTATTGCCTTTTTTCGTTGCATTGCGGCAGGGGGGAGGGTTCCGGCAGAGAGGAAAGAGGGAGAGAGAGTGGAGGGGGTGCACGTAATATAGGGGAGCACCAGTGGGGAAGGTTTGGGGTAAAGAGAAACGATGACAGGTAGGGTTGGTGGCAGGTTCTAGACAGAATGAAAAGTAGGAGGTAAAACGTAGGATATCACGAGTGGGGGAGGGGGCTGGAAGGTTGAGGCAGTGACACATTTCAAAACAGGAGGAACATAAGATAACAGGTTAAGTGGGACGTTTGATGAGCTGCAGCGCTAGCTGCTTCTGTCCAGGGGGAGAGAGGCAGGGGTAAAATACATAGTGAGAAAGTATATTGAGGAGGAGGGGTAGGAGGAACAGACACTCGTAGTGGTGGCGGTGGTAGAGGGGATATCCGGTGAGGATGGTGTAAACAGAGTGTTCTCCGGTATGAGTGGTGGGGGTGGGAGGGCGGGCGAACCGCGAAGATTTTGATTGGGGACAGTAGACTTAAAACAATCGGGGTTTGAAGAAATGAACAGAGTAACGAACAAATTAACTTGGTACCGAGGGGTTAAACAAATTAACGGGTTATATTTTAAGAACAAGCAGAATTAGTGAATAGATTCGAACATTTAAGGGTTAGCGGCAAATGTATGTGTGTAGTACAAGAGTCGGAAGAAATGAAATGAGAATTCTTAGCTTGCTTGCTATGATCATCGCTGTGTGGTCAAGAAAGGGTGAATGAAAGAGAAGCACACGAGGTGATTATTTATATAGGTTCACCGGAAGTGGGTTGGAAAGACGGAAGTTTTGATTGAAAGTAATGGCGGAGGACGAACGAAATATCTTCATACCGAGGCATTTTAAAAAAATTTAAGAATATATATGTATATATATATATACATATGTGAATATATATGTATGTCTATATATACATATATACATATATATATGTATACATATATATGTATATGTGTATGTATGCCTATATATACATATATATATATGCGTGTGTGTCTGCGTGTAACCAATATCCATATGTACACAAACGGCTAGGCATTTAAGATATTCACTTCATAAGCACATAGTTTGGGACCAACCAATGCTTTGTCATATGCATGTGTGTATGTATATGTGTGTGTGTGTGTGTGCACTGTGTATACTTAAATGCCTATAGATTTGTGTATATACATATAATTATATGTACACACACATACACATACACACATATATGTACATACACACAGACAATCATACATACAAGTATCTATCTGTGTGTGTGTTTCACTTTGTGTTGTAATGTTTGACAACTGGTGTCGGTTCATTTACATCCCTTTAACTTATAAGTTTGATCAGAAAAGACCAATATAGTAAATACTCACTGTCAGACTTTAACCCTTTCGTTACCAACCCGGCTGAAACCGGCTCTGGCTCTTTAGTACAAATGTCTTGTTTACATAAGTTTTGAATTCAAATCTTCCACCAAATCTTAGTCACAAATTATGTTCTTAACACTAGCTCAATGATAACAATATTATTTTACTAAATTCTTTGTTATATCTAAAATAATTGGAAGAAACACAGAGCATCTCAAAATAAATACAGTAACGAAAGAACTTAAGTCCTAGAGCTTCAAGACAGTCTATCATCATAATTGCAGTTCAATGACTGAGACAGGTAAAAGAATCTACTATAATGATACTCTTGTGTATTTCTTTGTCACAACATATGAATGAGAAAGGAAGGGGGGGATAGATGAATAAGGAAGGAAGGGGTGATATCAAATTGAATTTGGGATGATGAACATTCAACACTTACAGAAAAATCAAACAGCATCTCAACTCTCCGTGTGTATATGTGTGTGTATGTAAAAGGGAGTCATGTGAAGGTTTGTGTATGTGTGTGTGTGTTTTCAAATGGAAGTGGGATGGTGAACATTCAATGCTGAAAAGAAAAATCAAACAGCATTTCAACTCTGCGTGAGTATATGTGTGTATGTGTGTGCATGTATGTATCTGTGATTATTATGTACTTATTTTGTACTTTATTTATATATAAAATACTACAATTAGCTGTCATTTTTGATGGCACAAAGCCAGCTAGTAAGAGATTATATTATACAAGGAAATTGCGCTGCATACCGTACCCTTCATCAGCTGTCAACTTAAGATCTCAGTGATTTTGACAACTTTTTTGATAGTACCACTATTTTCAGTGGTTTTGAACATCATTGATGTTATAAGGGAATGTCTCCATCCTTTTAGCTGACATTGTAGCATGCTTTTTCCCTTCTATCATTTTTCCATGGCCCTCTTTAACCACTCCAGCTATGCAGCAACTAGAATTCATTCTTGGCTGTTAACTTCAGTCTTTCTCTCATATGATGAAGCATTTTCTGCTTTCCTCTCCAGTTCATGAATCACTGTTCTATTGTCCTTCCTACATTCAACGTCAGTTAGGCAAGACATAAAGGATATAAACACAAAGCCATGGTATTTCCTCTCTGTTATAAAACAAGGAACACATTCATCATTGTGTCTTACATGATTTCCTAAGTCTCATATTCCTTTATATTTTGACATTTCTTTTCACACTCACACACACCATATTATTTTCTCAGTTCACCATCAACTCAACAGTCAGATATTTTTCTCATGTCAAAACATGCCACAAAGCAATACTTGATTCTTAATTGCAATATGGTTTAGAAATGTGAGATCTTTCAAACCCATTTGTGACTTACAGTCATTATCCCTGTTCAGAAAGCTAGAGTTTAATTTGTTTCTCAACCCTCTTTGCATGTCACTGATTACTATCATTTTATCCTGGCCACATAATTACTCCAAGTTAGCTTTGCTTAAACTAACATATTTTTTACACAGATGTCATTGTTGAGTTACTCTCTCTTTTACTCTCTTACTTGTTTCAGTCATTTGACTGTAGCCATGCTGGAGCACTGCCTTTAGTCGAGCAAATTGACCCCAGGACTTAATCTTTGTAAGCCTAGTACTTATTCTATCAGTCTCTTTTTGCCGAACCGGTAAGTTATGGGGACGTAAACACACCAGCATCGGTTGCCAAGCAATGTTGGAGGGACAAACACAGACACACAAACATACACACACACCCACATATATACATACATATATACAATGGGCTTCTTTCAGTTTCTGTCTACCAAATCCACTCACAAGGCTTTGGTCGACCCGAGGCTATATTAGAAGACACTTACCCAAGTTGCCACGCAGTGGGACTGAACCCGGAACCATGCAGTTCATAAGCAAGCTACTTACCACGCAACCACTCCTAGACCTATATTTATTCTTGTTATTTATTCATGTAACATTTTTTACACCAATCAATGTACTATATGGTTTATACTTCACTGATGAGTTCAAAATAAGATCAAAACAAGTTCAAAATTACTCCTTCATATCAACTGAAATAATTAAAATGATATACAAGCTGAAAACTGGGGTTAATATAATCAACTTATACTCTACCCCAAAATTGCTGGCCTTGTGCCAAAATTTGAAATCAGTATTAATTTAACTATGGTTTATTCATGGAGATGCACTCTCTGAGTTATATATATCCTGACACACCATTATCACCACTTTGGCTGACAATACAAAGACAGCTTCTATTTCTACTTAACATCTCAGAAGATGCAACAGGAAAACTATACAG
Organism: Octopus sinensis; assembly: GCF_006345805.1. Taxonomy (NCBI): domain Eukaryota; kingdom Metazoa; phylum Mollusca; class Cephalopoda; order Octopoda; family Octopodidae; genus Octopus; species Octopus sinensis. The sequence goes on along the minus strand of NC_043005.1, from coordinate 59,197,550 downwards.
CTGTGAAAACAAGGTCTTAAAAAAAATAAAAAGGAAAAGTCACTCAACTGGTCAAAATTTCTCATCAACATGATGGAATTCTTTTTGCCAAAATATCAGTGGAAAACTTACCGAATGAAAACCTCTTGAGACAGGTAGGCACTTTATCAATTTTACTTGATACAATGACTCCACAATAAAAGGTAGTAGTAGTAGTAGTTGTAGTAATGCAACAGAAGTTTTGAAATGAAAATATGATAATTGAACCAAAAACAAAAAAAAAAGAAGCAAAAAGAAACGAAAAATAAAAGAGGTAAAATTAATTCTTTGAAGCTGAACTCATCCATGCTGTTTATGATATTAAATATCTCGTTTAGAATGTCTGATACACATAGAAGAGAGACTTGAGTGAATAGTTACTCATATGTAATAACACAGTCAATTTCATAGAATTGTTATTGTGGCTATTGTTTTTGCTGTTGTTGTTGTTGTTGCTGCTATTACTGCTGTTGAAGTTTGCTATACTGGCTACTGTTATTCTTATCGTTGTGCCCTGGTTCAAACCCAAGTAAGCTGTAACTATGCTTTATTTTCTTAATTTTCCAGATGCATTCTATCTAAAACTACATTATTCTATGAGTCCTTCCTTTTTTTTTTTTTTTTTGCTTAATACTAATGTGATTGAACGATACTTTGCTGCTGTTTCTTGCAAGTCAAGCAACTATATGAAGTTTGATTATTTTCACTGTAAGCAAAGCAAAATGTTTTTTTTATCTTTAACCCTTTTGTTACCAGCCTGGCTGAAACTGGCTCTGGCTCTGAGTACATATGTCTTGCTTTCATAAGTTTTGAATTAAAATCTTCTACCAAACCTTAGCCACAATTTATGTTCCTAACACTAGGTGAATGATAACTAAGTTATTTTACTAAATTCTTTGTTATATTTAAAATTAATTGAAAGAAACACAGAGCATCTCAAAAGAAATACAGTAACGAAAGGATTAACCTTTTATCGTTTACTTGTTTCAGTCATTTGACTTCAGCCATACTAGAGCACCACCTTGAAGGGTTTTTGAAGAACAAATCTACCCCAGAACATGTTCTTTCTAATGCCTAGTACTTTTCCTACTCGTCTCTTCAGCCAAACCACTAAGTTACAGAGACATAAGCACATCAACACCAATTGTCAAGTAGTCGTGGTGGACAAATGGTCATCAACAGCTCTCACTGCACCTAGGGTTAAACTCAGCTCACCTTGTCACTTTATGAGATTTCCATTGATATTACATACTGATTTCATAACCAGTAAAAGTGTCAGTATTAAAATATGACATCACCGATGATCTGGTTATGCCTGTTACTGTAGGGAGATTACTTCCCTTGTCAGTCATTAACTTTCTGCATGGCTATTGAGTTGTTCTGACTCTGGTGCTGATTAGTGCCCTTTGTCACTTTAGTGATATATACATATATATATATATATATATATATATATATAGAGAGAGAGAGAGAGAGAGAGAGAGAGACTTTAGATATTAAAGATTAATTAAAGATAAAAAATTTGTCTCTAAATTCTATATATATATAAATGTGACCTCGTGTGTACCGTTGGCGATTTTTTTTCTTCTGTCTTCCCTTCTCTGGATCTTTCCTTATCCTATGTTTCCGACGAAGAGCTCCGCTCGGAATGTTAAACCCTCCTTCTTTTCTTCTTTCCTGAGCGTCCAATAATACTATATTTGTTCCACGTCCTCGTGTTGTTGTGTTTTTTTGTGCTTTCTTGTTTGGATTAACTTTACATATATATATATATATAAATAATATATTGTGAATTTTTGATTTAGTGTGCTAAATTGAATTTTTTTCCTGTTGGCTTGGAATTATTATATTCCCTAACTATTAATAATGTATATATATATATATATATATATATATATATATATATATATGACAAGCTTATTTCAGTTTCCAACTACCAAATCCACTTGCAAGGCTTTGGTCAACCCAAGGCTATAGTAGAAGACACTTGCTCAAAGTGCTACACTGTGGGACTGAACCCCAAACTATGTAGTTGGGAAGCAAGCTTCTTGCAACACACCCACACAGCATATTTTATAAAAGATGTCCTTATGTTTTTTTTTTTGTGGTTTGAGTCAAGGGGTAAACAGTGTGCATGTAACCTTCACAGATCCCAGAACCAAGATAAATTAGACAGAATTTGTTTACGTTCAAGGACTGTACATATGAACCATGCAGGCCTGAACACCTAGACAGGTGCTACATGAAAAATATCAGTGAGGAAAAAAATTTTATGAAACCACTTAAGATTAGTAAACAGATAATTATTCTTCTATACAATTACTGCCACTGACACAGTAAGAAAATTAATCAAGCACCATTAAAAATAAGTTTACTTGTTATTTTCCAAACAGGCAAAAACTTTTGACCATTAGAATGCTGGTGACAAGTGTAATGCATTCATTTGGATGGAAAGACAATAAAAAGTAGTAGAAGAAAATATCAAATAGAACATAAAAGAAAAGAGATTTAAACATGTAGTAAAGTGAAAATCGTTCTGTTATATCATTTATTTATGCACCCTTTTCAAGCCTAGTCAGGCTCATGGGCCTGGTTTCCCAGTTTCTATGGCGTATGTGTTCCCCACCAGCTAGACGGGATGCCAGTCCATTGCAGATAAATAAATGCACCCTTTTAAAGCCTAGTCAGGCTCATGGGCCTGGTTTCCCAGTTTCTATGGCGTATGTGTTCCCCACCAGCTAGACGGGATGCCAGTCCATTGCAGATAAATAAATGCACCCTTTTTAAAGCCTAGTCAGGCTCATGGGCCCGGTTTCCTGGTTTCAATGCTGTATGTGTTCCCCAGCTGGATGGGATGCCAGTCCATCACAGTGTTACTAATTTTTGCCAGCTGAGTGGACTGGAGCAATGTGGAATGAAGTGTTTTGCTCAAAAACACAACGTGTTGCCCAGTCCAGGAATTGAAACCACAATCTTACGATCATGACGCTGACATCCTAACCACAAAGCCATGCACCTCCATCTGTTATATCATACTTCACTAAATATTATATTAGGTAGTTATTACTGTTTGTGAAGGTGAGTGGCTTATTGGTTAGGTTGTTGGCCTTATGATCACAATGTTGGGCTGAAAATATCTTCGGGATAAATAAAAATTTGAAAGCTATCCATGGGACTATAGACATAAGAACTCAGAAGGTTGGGCTCCCACCCAGGAGTTTGAAACCCTTAAAGCCAGGAACTTTTCAGCATCCCTTTGTACAGACATACATACATACTCACACATGTCTATTACCCATTATTCTTAATTATTTCATCTATTTATTTACTCTTTTACTCTTTTACTTGTTTCTGTCATATGACTGCAGCCATGCTGGAGCACCACCTTTAGTCGAGCAAATCAATCCCAGGACTTATTCCTTGTAAGCCTAGTACTTATTCTATCGGTCTCTTTTTGTCAAACCAGTAAGTTACGGGGACGTAAACACACCAGCACCAGTTGTCAAGCGATGTTGGGGGGGACAAAGACAGACACACAAACATATACACACACGCACACACACACACACACACACATATATATATATATACGATGGGCTTCTTTCACTGTCCGTCTACCAAATCCTCTCACAAGGCTTTGGTCGGCCCGGGGCTATAGTAGAAGACACTTGCCTAAGGTGCCACGCAGTGGGACTGAACCCGAAACCATGTGGTTGGTAAGCAAGCTACTTACCACACAGCCACTACTGCACCTATTTATCTATAATTATTATCTCTTATTGTTGTGTTGTTCTTGTTGTTGTTGCTGCTGCTGCTGTTTATGTGCTTGATGATACCGATGAAGTTACAGTTGTTGATGATGATTAATGATGATAAGGAGGAAGACAACAGTGACAACGATAATGATGATGAAGGAGATGATGAAGAGCAGGAGGTGGTGACGGTGATGATGATGATGAAGATAATGTTGATGACGATGATGACGACGACGACGACGACGATGATGATGATGATGATGGTGGTGGTGGTGGTGACAGTGATGATGGTGATGATGATGATGGTGATGATAATGATGGTGATGATGATGATGGTGATGATGATGATGGTGATAATGATGATGATGATGATGACAACAATGATGATGATGACGACGACGATGATGATGATGGTGATGATGGTGATGATGATGATGGTTATGATGGTTATGATGATGATGATGGCAATGATGATGACAATGATGGATTCGAATGCTGATGTGATTAAAACAAGAAGCGGTGAGTTGTGCAATTATGACAAATTACTTGGAATGAAAGTGTTTCTAATGTTTCCAACCAAATAAATAAATAAATAAACGAATAAACGAATAAATAAACAATTACATAAAGGAACCCCCATCTGCTTCCACCACCATCAGAAACAGTGCCATTCATCAGGCCCACGCTGATTGATACATGTTGTAAGCTTTTGAATATCTGCTTCATGTGTGTCTATGTGCATGTGTGTCTGGGAGTGTCTGTCTGCCTGTCTCTGTGTGTGTGTGTGTGTGTGTGTGTGTGTGCATGAGTTTAACGCAATAGTTAAAAGTGGTGATTTAGATGATGACTTATTAGGGATTAACATCATGATGATGATGATGGCAATGAAGATGATGACGATAATGGCGGTGATGATAATGATGATGATGATGATGATGATGACAACGATGATGATGATGTTGTCAATGATGACGAAGATGATGATGATGACGATGATGATGACGATGACGATGACGATGATGATGATGGTGATGATGATGAGGATGATAATGGCGATGATGATGACGAAGATGATGATGATGACGATGATGATGACGATGATGATGACGATGACGATGATGATGATGGTGATGATGATGATGATGGTGATGATGATGATGATGATAATGACGATGACGATGGCGATGATGACAATGATGGTGATGATGATGATGATTACAATGACAACGACGACAACGATGATGATAAGTAGGAGAAGGGGCAGTTTTGGTGGTGGTGGTGCTTAGTGATGAAGATAATGATAATGGCAACATTGACGAAGGAATTGTTGGATAACGATGCCGATGCTGAGTAGGAGGAAACGCAACAATGGAGATGGCGCTCATAATGGTGATAATGCTGAAACTCTTAATGATTACAATGATAGAAGTAAATAACATTGAAAGCAGGGTATAATGAATATGAAGGTGTTGACGATGACAATAACGGTGGCAGCAGCAACGGCAGCGACAGAGGCGGTGGTGGTAGTGATTGTTGTTGTTGTCGTTGTTGTTGTTGTTGCTGTTGTTGTTGTTGTTGTTGTTGTTGTGTTGGTGGCGATGACACAAAGTGAAATGTTTATGCCTTTGTGATTTCCACCCCACCTCCTCCCTGTGCTGGTTTTAATGTTTGGTTTCTTTATGTTGATGAATCTATTCCTCTAATTACTGACATTGACAATTACAAATTACACATGAAAAATACAGAACATAATTTATACATGTGTAAGAGACACACACCCACACACACACACACACGGACAATATGTGTGAGTCTGTATGAGTCTGTGTGTGTGTGTGTGTGTGTGTCTGCATATGTGTGTGCATGTGTGTGTATGTGTGTATGTGTGTGCATGCATATAAGAGTGTGTGTGTGTGTTTGGTAGAACATTGCTTTCATATACAGAATAAATCATTTGACACTTCAAGAAACAGGGTACACAATATTATTTTATCGGTGAGTATTTTGATCCAAGGTGAACTTCTCCACTGCAACATGTGAACAAAATCACCTCAGCTCAAAACACGCTATTCATTCTGTAAAGCTGTTATTAATAAAATAATATACCACATTGTTCTTCGTTAAGTATTAAGTATTTTATTCAGTTAATGAAAGCCTTGCTTTAACAGATATTAACATGCTAACAAGCTAACACATATGAAAATCAACAAACTGTTTACTTACATATACGGCAAAGCAGAAATATTTAATCAACTCAGCAAAGCAAAAAATTTTTTTTTTAATTCTTTTTGATAGAAATATAAAAAAAGCTACGTAAAACACCTTGTGCAGAAAACTGATAATTTCATTATAAGACCCATTTGTTGTATATACTTCTTTAAAGAAAATCAGGATAACACCATTAAATGCTATTTTAAATCCAATAAAATTTGCCAGCAAACCAACATTTATAAGCATATAAAAATCTGTTCTTTCTAATTAGGAATACACAATTTTGAATGAGAAGCATTAGTAATGATTGCCAGGAAACTTCAAAGAAGAAAATAAATGACGTCAGCTATTTTAAGCATAATTATTTCCAGTCATATAAGGCTAAGAACCTTTACTGAATAGCCTATATTAACCATTACAGATTCCTCTCATTTCAGTTACCAAAAACCAACAAGAAGACCCACTGGGGCACTGTAAACATTGTAGACAACTGCTATAAAAAAAGTAATTCAAACCTTTATATGGAAAATAGAATAAAATCACCCACTGTAAACAACCATACTTCATATTCAAGGCTAATAAAAATGATCTTAGAAATAAATCAACCATCCAACTCATCAACATGATGTAAAACAAGGACATTTTCAAAGTAAGTTCATCTCTGAACTCAATAAGTTATTACACTACTTGATTCTTCAGAATAATACACTTAATATTGGTGCAGGCATGGCTATGTAGTAAGAAGCTTGCTTCCAAACCACATGGTAATGGGTTCAGTTCCACTGTGTGGCACCTTGGGCAAGTGTCTTCTACTATAGCCTTGGGCTGACCAAAGCCTTGTGCGTGGATTTGGTAGATGGAAATTAAAAGAATCCTTTCATATCTATCTATATATCTTTCTATCTATCTATCTATCTATCTATCTATCTATCTATCTATCTATCTATCTATCTATCTATCTATCTGTCTATCTATCTATCTGTCTGTCTATTTATATATATATAATTGCTAAAGAGGACAACAGATGTTAAGGTAAGACAAACATCTCAAGTCATATATGTTATTATTATCGGAAAAATTTTTCCAATAATAATAATATATATGATTTGAGATGTTTGTCTTGCCGTAACACTTGTCGTCCTCTAATAATTATATATCCGTTATATCGGAAATCTACAATGGCTCCACAACTAGTATATCAGCTCTAACCTTGGAGCTCCAGTAATCCATCACAGCACTTACCTAGTGTACCTAGTTGTTTAGATCACCAGCGAACTAAACCTCCCTACTTTGTATGTTTATACATATACATAAATGTTCCTTCTTGAGCCATGCCAGGATCATAAGGGCCAGTTTCCCGGTTTCAGTGGCGTAGAAATTCCCCACCTGGATGGGACACCAGTCCGTCGCAGGATTACTCATTTTTGCCAGCTGAGTGGACTGGAACACAACACATCGCCCAGTCCAGGAATCAAAACCACAACCTTATGATCATGCGTCCAACACCCCAACCACTAATCCACATACCTCCACATATATATACATGCATACATACGGATATATATACATGTGTGTGTGTGTGTGTGTGAATTTGTGTCAGTGTTTTTCTTCTGCCACTGCTCAACAGCCAGTGTTGGTATGTTTATGTCCCTGTTATGTAGCAATTTGATGAAGAGACCAATAGATTAAGTATTAGAATAGAATAGGCATTAAAAAATAAGTCCTGCTGTCAATTTGTTTGACTGAAGCCTTTCAAGGTGGTGCTCCAATATGGCCACAGTCAAGTGACTAAAACAAGTAAAAGATGGAAAAAAAGAAGATTAATGTTATTCAGGGATTTATACCCATCCTAGAAACATATATGTATTATACGAAAGGCTGAGATATTTTTTTTTATATTGTACAATCTATTCTATTTTGCCATTGTTGTTTATTGTCAATAACCAGCACACCATCACTACTATTTTTTATATATTTATTTATTATCATTTTGGGTGTGTTTCCAAAGTGGCCGATTGTGATTTGAGCATGTGCTTGCAGAAAACTCTACACTTTTATGCAATAGAAACAACTCAATTATCGGCTATTCTCAACAATGTGGGTCTTTCTAAGAAATTTGTTTATTCAGCTTCAGTCTCTCATCAAAAGAAATAAGCTTGGAGGAAAAAACAAACAGGGTCTAGTGAAAAGTCATTAAAAATATTTGAATACTGTCAACTTAAGTTCACAGTATACAACTACACTATCGTACCACTACTGCTTATATCTCTCTGAGATATTTAGAAATGTAATATTTCTATTTTTGTAATCAGTGGATTTATTTCACTAGAATTCTTATATGTTTACAAAGGCTAGACAGGCATTTCCAACTAGCAGGCCATGCAACTCAAGACTGATGATGAGCAAAGACTCAGAAACTAGTCTCTGAATGCAGGCTTAGCTGTGTGGAGGTGCTTATCTCCCCCTTGTAAACATAAGGACACAGGAAATGTGTCAAGGCCGACAGGAAGCGTTGGTGCGTCCTAGGGCTAAATAGCAGTAGTGTGATTCCCTTCATGGGACTGTCACATTAAGTTGACAGTATACAGCTACTCTATCGTACCACTACTGCTTAGATCTCTCTGAGATATTTAGAAATGTAATAATTCTATTAAAAATATTATTCTCATGGAATGTGTATACATTTAGGTACTCAGTAAGACATCTTACTCTTACTCTGTTCAAATAGATCTAGAATTTAAAGAAGATATCCATCTGTCAATCTTTGTCTGTCCACTATATTTGGGAGGGTCATAGGGTGAAGTTTTCATGCATCTCTTCCATACAGTTCTATCAGAAGCAACCAGCTTTAGCATTTCTAACTGGATTCCCAGGTATGACCACTGGACACTGTGGATATTATCTAACCATCTCATTCTTGGTCTACCTCTAGGTCACCTTCTTGAAGAATCTATCCTGTGATTCCTTCCTGCAGCATTCTAATCATATGACCATAATACTGGAGCTATAATACTGGACCTCTCAATATAGAGAAGTAGCTGCTCGACTTGGAGAGACTCCCTGGCCTTTTAGCTATGTGCTCTGTTGAATAATATTACTCCAGAGCTTCTTTGGACAATATTAACAGCTGTAAAATAGATTGATCCTTTATAGAACACTGATCCCTCTACATTAATTGCTGCAGTCTTTTGTACTTTTGAATACAAGCCTGAAATTTGTGAATCATTGAATCAATATTTGTGAGGAATTTTCAACTACTAACTGGTTCAACTAAATTATTTCTCATATTATTAATTTACCATACCTTTAGGGATGGTCATGTAATGAGAAAAGAGAAATCATTCAGTTATTCAGCAATACTAACAGTAACCATTTTCTCATTAACAATAACCATTTCCTTGATTTCATGTATTTTACACATTTAATAATTAAGACATGAAAATATCACATAATTTAATTAAGTGACAAGATGAATATGTCACATGTTCTGCAAGTGATAATCAACTAGACGAATGTATGATGCATTTTTAATGGTCTCAAGGACTGAGATTTCTATGTGCCTACAAATATTTTTGCTTATATATTGTCATGCTGCTTCAAGTTCTTTGAATAATTGATATCAAACTCAGAGATAGGATACAAGATATATATATATATATAAATAAATAAATAAAACATATGCATATATACATACATATATGTACGTACCTACCTCTACATGTATATATACATGCATATATGGGTACAGGACACCAAAAAAACGTCAAACACAATGAGAAACGAAAACATAAACACAAAACCGAGGAAATGGACATTTTTTTAAGCAACGAAAAAATAGAGTACAGGACATACAAACAAGGAAAATTCCCCTTCTTTAGTCGCCTTAATTTCATCTACTCCACGTTTTGAAGGTCAGGCGATACATGACTTCAATGAAATTTTCCTCCCCGTGGAAATCAAATTAAATGAAATTTGAGATTTTTTGCGGAGGGGTAAAAATGGTAACAAAAACAGGACAGTAACGACAGTACAAAATATAAACAGGACAACGGAGAATAACAGTAACACAAACAAGGAGGGCTGTTAAGCCAAACGAGATAAAATTTTTTACGAACGCTGTTCTTTGGGATCAGCAGAGCAACAGATTTTACCGACCCTACTTGGAGGAAGCTGGAGAAGAAAAGACAGAAATAGGCATTTCATCACGTGACCGCGACGGGACGGAGGGGGAGGAGTAAGAGAAAGGGAGAGAAAAAACGGGGATGGTGGTAGAGAAAAGAATGAAGAATGAGAGAGAGAGGGAGAGACAGTAAGGTAGAAGAAAAGGGAAGCCAAAAGAATGAAGACTGAGAAAGGGAGGGGAGAGAAAGGTTAAGAGTGCGCATCAGTATTAATATTAAGAACAATCTTACTTAGAAATGGATGCGTGCGTTCAGTCATATATAAATAAATAAATAAAACATATGCATATATACATACATATATGTACGTACCTACCTCTACATGTATACATACATGCATATATATTGATAAAAATGGTAAGATAACAAAAGAAAGAAAGAGACCTCAATATTATGTAAAAAGAGGAATTTATCTATGGCCGGATAACTGAAGAGATGGTAGTGTGGATTTCCACCTCGGCATCCGAAACTCAGAGTTTAATCTTGGCTACCAAATAATTGTCACATATTACATTTATATATATATATACATATATATGATATATATCCTTTGTCTTTACTTGTCTCAGTCATTATATTGCAGCCATGCTGGAGCACAACCTTGAATTTTTAGTCAAATGAATCGGCCCTAATACTTATTTTTTAAGCCTAGTATTTATTATATCAGTGTCTTTGGCTGAACCACTAAGTTATAGGGACTTAAACAAACGAACACCAGCTGTCAAGCAGTGATGGTGGGGGGACAAATACACACACTAAGACACACATACATAGATATATATATACACAGACACATAAACATATATAAATATACACACACATATACATATATAAATACACACACACACACACACACACATATATATATATACATACATGATGGACTTCTTTCAATTTCTGTCAACCAAATCCACTCATAAGGCTTTGGTCAGCCAATGGCTATAGCAGAAGACACTTGCCTAGAGTGCCACACAGTGGGACTGAACTTGGAACCATGTGGTTGAGAAGCAAGCTTCTTACCACACAGCCACTCCTACAGCTATACACAGAACCACTCCTGTGCCTATTCATATAGTCACTCCTGCACCTACACACACATGTGCAGCAACACAGATAAACAGACAGATTGACAAACAGATATACACATACATAAATGCCTGCATGGAAGTTACAAGTGTGTTAATCGCAAGCTGACACATATGTGATTCCTAATGGGTAATCAGGATTCAGGATTACACTTCATGTATATCTATAGCCAAAAGATATCATATGTAGTAAAAAATCCCAGTCCAACTAACAACAAACAGTTGGCACTTCAACACTTTATGATTTACATTTGTTTCATTATTTTGCAGTACACCATTCAACTAAGGTAAGATAACGAGCACTCTGTCGATTATGATGACGAGGGTCCCAGCTGATACGATCAATGGAACAGCTTGCTCATGAAATTAACATGTATGTGGCTGAGCACTCCACAGACATGGGTACCCCTAATGTAGTTCTCAGGAAGATTCAGCGTGACTCAGAGTGTGATAAGGTCGGCCCTTTGAAATACAGGTACAACTCATTTTTGCCAGCTGAGCAGACTGGAGCAACATGAAATAAAGTGTCTTGCTCGAGTACACAACGCGTCACCGGGAACTGAACTCATGACCTTACAATCATGAGCCGAATGCCCTAACCACTAAGTCACGCGCTTTCACACCATTCAACTACTGCTACAAGAAAAACTTTGATGAAGAAGGAACCCTGTCTCTTCTAGTTTGCTTCCTATAATGACAAATCTTTCCATGAGAGCACTCATAACTGTCTCAGCTAATAAACTAAGTATCTATTTCAGAGGAAACTTAAGTTTGGCTTTGCTTGTAATCACTCCAGCTTGATTAAGTAATCACAAGTATTCTAGACTGCTCTTTAATTTTGATTTCTTATATTCTCAATTAAAATTGATGAGGATATTTAACACTATATGGTATTTAATTATGACCAGCTATATTAATAAACATTCCATATTTAGTTTTAAGTAACCAAATTCCTAGTTCAAACATTACAGGAGTTGCTAAGAACTTTAGAGTATTTACATTTGATCTGCTTTGTTTGTATTTCAAATCTAGCTGATATTATTGGATACCTAACAATATCACAGTCACTTTGCCTTGAATATATACATCTATCTCAAAATGCTGGACACCCCAATCACTTATGACCCTCTCACACATCTGTCTTATCGCCACCATTTATACCTCTGCCTTTCAAACTTCTGTCAGTCATGTCTCTCACTCTATAAAGGAGTTGGGAAATGAAATGAGACATGGTTCATAAGGTTTCCTTTGTCATGTCAAGGACATGACTGCTTCTCTAGAGCTGGTGCACATGCACTACACTCTGTCAAGCATAAGGCTGTGAGGACACTTTACCTTTGCTAAGGATATACAGCTACAGAAGTCAAGCCAAAAGAAAAGCACACAAGAGAGATGCGTTCCTCTGATGCATTTAGGGGAGAATTACATACCCCACAACTGAATACATGCTAATTCCATTCAGGGCCACCCGTCGAACTAATGTCAGCATGGAAAGAAGATGTAAAATAACGACGATGATGATGCTGGAAAAAATTGTGGTGGCACTATTTAGCATTGATCAGCTATATTCTCACTTCAAGTTTTGCCAGAGTTATTAAATCCATGGTATTCTTGTTTGGATATGATATATATTTCTTTACTACCCACAAGGGGATAAACATAGAGGGGACAAACAAGGACGGACAAATGGATTAAGTCGATTACATTGACCCCGGTGTGTAACTGGTACTTGATTTATCGACCCCGAAAGGATGAAAGGCAAAGTCGAACTCGGTGGAATTTGAACTCAGAACGTAATGGCAGACGAAATACGGCTATGCATATCGCCTGCCATGTTAACGTTTCTGCCAGCTCACTGCCTTTATGTTTGGATACGATATATACTAAGTGAAAATCTCGGTGAGGATATTTTAAAAATATCAAATTTACTGCTTAGTTTTGATCTGTTATAGACTTAGTTCAATTTTGTATAGTTTTATTAACTGACTTATTG